>NW_020698242.1:2562409-2579986 GCF_002925995.2 Terrapene triunguis | reverse complement strand
GCTAGGGTGCTTACCCTGGCGAGCCGCGTGCTGAACGTTGCCGACCCCTGCCATAGACTCAAGGAGTCATTCTGGCAGCTAAGGAATGCTGGGACAACCCAGCCATGCCCCAGTTACTGGGAGAAGGTATCATGAGAGCTGTTTCAATGCCTCCGTGCCATCTGGAGACTCCTCCAATAGCTTGATAAATTCACTTCAAGGCTGCTTTGCACCAGAGATGTAACAAACGGCCTCTCAGAGAGGAGGATCTCTATAGTAGTAAATTATTAGACATGTCTTACACAGTCTTCCAAAAAGCAATTTGAAATGGCTTGGACGCAAGCCAGTTGGACTGAAAACTGACTAAAGAACTTCAAGCAAATGGTAAAGTTAAACAGCAATGCATTGAGTTGTCCACTCAGACACCAGAAGGAGCAGTGTTCTGTCAGCTCTTATTTAAAGTGCAGCTGTGCACTGGAAAATGGCTTGATACAATGACACCTTCTTCCTCTTGCGTGTACCCAGTCATGTCTGATTAGTGATAAAAGTTTATTCCTATTATCCTTCAGAGCCAAAATAGTGACAAGAGTGAGCTGGGATGAATTAATGATAGAACATCATCAGAATAGTTTACTAGGTTCCAATCAGTTATACCTGTGCCATTCCATGGTTGCACTGGTGTCACTAAGAGACTCATCGGCCATGTAGAACCGTTATAACTGGTGAAAATGCCAAAGATGGAAAGAATCCTGCTTGACTCTCCGGGCACAGGCTGAGTTTGCAGGGGTAGCAGGCAGACATCTCTTTACTTGTAAGCTGAGCCCATTCCAGGTAGATTCATAAAGGGACAATAAGCATGGAGCCCTGCACCACCCTGTTCACAGAGTCACTTTTTAGAGTTGACACACACACACTTAACATATTTGTTAATGATCTGAAAAAGGTAGGAAAGAGCCTGCTAATGAAGATCACAAGTGATACAGAAATGAAGGCCTAAAAAGAACAGAAAGGAACCTTTAAAGGTTTAAAATACAGTGCACAAAATAAGCCTTTAAAATAATGGATCTTTAATGTGTAATTATTTTAGTATTTCTGCTCTGGCAATCTCTTAAAATACTTATGTATTCAGTGTCTTAAAGTGTACATAAGCTGATTGTACTGGAATTGCCTTTAGTTCTGAAGCCAGGATCCGTGCTGTGACTAGATACTCCTTTTCCTAGCTGCAATTCTAGTGAATGTCTGGGAAATGGTACCAAAGCCAGCAGGTGATATCGATTATTTTAAAATAAACTAAGCTAAACGTGTACAATATACTACAATGTTAAGGGTTGCAGCATACGGCACATAATGGATTTCTTGTGGTTCATAAGTAAGCCTCAAGTATTGACTTGATGTAATAGGAGCTAGTACAAATTGGGAGGGGGGAGGGAGAGAGAGAGAGAGAAAGAGAGAACTTAGACTAAATTCTAAAGAACTGTGGGACTTTTAAAAAAAAGTTCTAAGTAAACAAGAACATCTGTTAAAAGGAAATAAAAAAACCCCTGCATGGAATGGGAAACAATAGTGGAAATTTGGATGTTGCTCTGCTGCAAATTTTGAATTAATGGTGACCATTGCAGAAGCATTAATCAGAAGAACAGAGTGACCTAAAAATTTCTGAAAGTTTCCTTCCTAGTTTATAAAATACTCTTCCTTCAGGTTTTCCAGGAAACAAGAATGCACGGCAATGTTTTTTTCCTGTATCACATTCCTACTGTAGGGTAAGCCATGAGTAATTCCTTGCTGCAGTATGTCTGCTGTAAGGATTTGTCTACTTACAGTTTCCAACTTGAAATGGACATTTCCCAAGAGAGGGCTTCACAAGACGACATCTCCTGTAACCAACAATGAGAGAGAGAGAGAGAGAGAGAGAGAACTTTCCCCCCAAATGAAACAAGCTGTTTCTACAGCAACCAAATACAAATCTCAGAGTAGCAAAATAATAAGCACCCCCCTCTGCTCCATATAATCCTAATAATATAACAGAGTTCTTCCCAGGCTGTATAAATTCCCACAGTAGAATCATCTTCACCCAGACTTCATGAGGAGGGGACACTTTGGACACAAGTTTTCACCCATCCTGCACAGAAGGGAGTAGGGTTAGTTGCTTCTTGTGCTACCATCCAGCCCTTCTCTGTACCCCACTGAGGGGTCTCTACTGGTCCAGAGTCTGTGCTGGGGAAGGCACAGTGAGACAGAGTGTAGCGGTGAGCAGATTAGAAGGTTAATTAGTGGGGAAAGTGGTGAGGAACAACCATCACTGGAGGAGCCCTTGGTTGAATGGGTCCAATGACCCTGGTCTTCCACAGATTCACCTGGAAGAATGATGATTCCTCAGTTTTGGAAGGGATGGTCCTGCAGAGTATTTGCAATGAAGAAACCCCTCTAGCCTCTTACAGAATGATTGGGCAAGAATTCCAAAAGGTAATCTTCATAGTGATTTCCTTCCAATATTACTCCTACCCCACATTAGGGGGAATTATTTAGGAGTTCTGGATTGACATCAGCAGAACTTTGTCACAGTTTCCAACACTCAGAATCCTCCTTTTAATATAAAGGCATAACATTGATATTACATTTGACCCCCAATTGTATACAGTACAAAATTTTCCCAATGTTAGCCTTTCCACATATTTAACTATGTCTAGAAACGGCTGAAACAAAACCCCAGGTCTGAACACCCCAGCCTTCTCAAAGACTGGATCCAAACTTTATGACTCATTCCATTTATAATTATGTTCAATATCCTCTTTCTGCTTGATGTTATACTTTTTAAAGGTTGGCTCTCTCTGAAAAGTGACTGTGTGAAAATAACTGTTACTTTACATTACAAACAGAATGATGCATTGTCTAACAGCCAACCTTGCAAATTTAAGCCTTAAATCAGAACATCTGCCTCATATTTCACCAAAACCAAACATTCTGCAATTGGATCTTAGTAAACAATCCTGCTGATTATGTTTGAGTCCCAGTAGAATTGTGCTCCTTCTCCTCTCACTTATTTGCTTTGCAGTGCCAATAAGAAAACAGAGTTGTAGAAAAGCAAGTTGTCACTCCAAATCAGCAAATGTGACTATATAAATAGAACAGATCAGATGGGTGAGAAACTGCCATTTTTAGAGTCACTTGTCAATTAGAATTATACTGCAGAACACCTTTAGTAGTAGTACCTCAAATATCTCCCTAGCTATATGCTTCCATTGCCTAATTTCCCTGATTGTTAAGGACTTTTTCTTAATGTCTGACTTAAACGTTTCTTTTCATACAGTCATTTCACATTATTGCTCCTTATTATGCCATTCTCAGCCACTGTCAATAACACAACAGGGATTCTTGCTATTCAATTATTTGTAGACAGTTATGTCCCTATCATATTATCCTGTTATTTCCTTTTTTCCTGGTTCTGCATATCGAAGTGTGGTACTAGTTGGAAAGTGACTAAAGCTGAGATCATGGGATGCAGTATTTATCCTCCATCATTAGCAGTTATCCTCCACCATTAGCATTTATCATCATATAAAAATGGTACAGTTTGCATATATAAAAAAACTCCCATGCCCAATGCATCAAACTCAGTCTGTGCTCTGCAAGTCCAGCTGTGTTCCTTCTGCCTCATACACCATCATTTATAATAAAAATCCTGCAGTGGGACTCAGCAGGCAGTTCTGCCGATGACGCAAGAGGATAAATATGGGGCTAAACATAAACTCTTCCATTGGCTCTGCAGTTCTAATAGCAGTAGAAATTGGTTGTCACTCAAGCATAAGTGACTTAATCTGGGGCAAAGCTATGCTGTCAGCATTTTATGTTTAACCTGTCATAGAAGTCCTTACTTTGGTGGATTCGAGTTCTGAAGCTTAACATCGAGAATGTTGTGACAATACGTTCTGTAGGATAGAAACCTACATCTCTTTTAACTAAGTAATTTCACATGCATTAAATACTATCTTTCATTTTGCTCTTTTCTATTGAACAATTTGCTTTCCACCACTCCTAAATTGTTATTAAATGTAGTACTTTTTCTAATATGAATTCATGGATTTAGATAGTGTTTGTTTTGTGTGATGTATTAGTGAAAGTATACATGGATTTTATAGAATATTACATATCCTTTAGAATAACAATGTATACTTTTGAGTTTATTGTGCACCAATGTCAAGTCTGCTTGTTTAAATTGGTACTCATGCAGTTTTTATTTTCCTTTTAGTGACCAAATTCTCAAACTATTGACTACATTGTTGTGAAGTTAACATGGCAGTGCCTAAGGTTGCAAAGCAAGTACATAACACATGCCTTGCAACCTTTATTGGACTATGATATTGACATCTTTATAAAGCACCATTTGTTGTCTGTGATCTGTGAAATATAGTGTCACATTCACATGTAATAGTTGGCTTTTCAAATAGTAATAAATCAGAGTGCTTGTTCATTTTGTATCAATGCCTCACATATACACTGGGCATTTGTTGAATCTAGAGGAACTTTTAATCTGATACTTTTCTATAACTCTCCAGGAACAATTAATTCTTAGATGAATTCTGAAGCCTGGAAACAACTTTCTACTACTTTGCATAACAATTTTTACATTTGGTACAGCGTAAGGAGTCAGGACGAACATTCAGAGATCAGCAAACAACAAAAGAGACCATCTTAAATACTTTGAGGAGATTAGCATTTATATCATCAGACCATTTTTTGGGACAAAACATTTGTCAAAAAAAATTCAGATTCAGGTCTACAAAAATGATTTGTGAATTTGTGTTGAATGTTATTATTATTTTTGGTTGACCCCCCCCCCCCCCCAAATTCCAAAAAAGTAAAAAATTTAGAAAATATCAAAATGAAACATTACAGCTCAAAATGATTTTTTTTCAAATTGTACTTCAATTTTGTAACAAATTGTTTTTAAAAAATTGAAAATGCAAAAACTAAACAAAAACATTTTGTTTTGGGTTAAAAAACGTGTTTAGATTGACCCAAAATGGCTTTAAAAGAAATACAAATTGGTTTGGCCACTGAACTGGAAAAATCATGTATCTGCATAACTGTAGTCGTGTTGTATTTTTAGCTGCAGAGCTAATGTATTAGAACATGATAACTGGACCTCATTGCTTTTGTAAGAACAAGAGAAAATAACAAATATGGCAAAATACAATAAAGTAGTACACGGTGCAGCAATATTTTGAAATTACTTGCCTGTTAGCAAATTGAGCACACATTTTTTCATCAAGCTTTTTGTACAGAGGGTATTACAATTCAGAAGGATGTGTAGCAGCTGCAGAGACACAGGCCTAAATGTCAGACCTTGATCTATCAAAGCACTTAGCCGTGTGAGTAGTCCACTAATGTCAATGGGAGTGGTCACATGCTTAAAGTTAGGCATGTTCTTCAGTTCTTTGCTGAATCAGAGCCTAAATCTGCACTTGATTAGGAACAATGTTGTTAATGATGTGTACCCAGTTATCATAGTCACTGATAAGGTGCATGTGAGATGTAATGCAACCACAAGACAGCTTCTATATCATAGTTGTACTGATAATTTACTTAAAGTGATGCAGTCATTTTCTATGTAGAATACAGATGTAGAAACCATTCCTAAACCTTAGCTATACTCTTAGATTTTAATAAATAATTACTGTTATTACTAAATAAAATCTGCTAGTTAGAGGAGAATGCAAATTCCCTAATGGACTACTTCTCTATTTATGGTATTTTAAATTTGATTGGAAACAATTAGGAGATAGAGAGATGCCTATGAGCATTCATTATAATAGGACATGTGGATTGTGACTGTTGATTTTTTTGCTGTGCATCTAGAGCTGTTTACAGTGATGGCACAGTTTTGTCATAATAAAAATAACTGTTTCCTATAAAGGTTATCCTGGCACAAAATCATATTAAAATATATTAAATTTTTGAGAAACTTTCCAGTGAGAAGGAGCATCTTGTTTCCCCAGGGAAATTTCTATCAGATGACAACCGCTCATGGACAATTTAATTTGCTGTTTAGTTTAACAGCTTGTAAGTCTCTCTCCTATAAATAACATGCAGTTGTAAAAGCTGACTGCTAATGAGATGATTGACCCTAAAAGTCATACTAGCAGAATCCCCCATTGTTTGCTTAAGGATATAATTTTCATTTTGTCTAACTGAAAATTGACATTCAAAGCATACTGTGATGAGGAATTAGACCAAAAAAACAAAAACAAACTATGTGCATCATCAGGACTCTCATCTGCTATGGAATTTTCTTTGAGAAACATTTTCACTCGGGGACTAGCTTGGATTGAAATGCTTCTAAAGTTACCCATAGTTAATCAGATGACCCAACAAACAGGGTTCTCCAAAGGCTGTAGTGAGAAGACAGGGAGATAATGCTTTGAAAAATATTCAGTGATTTAAGAAAGTCTCAGAAATGTGCACATACGGATTTCTTTTTACTCAATTCATCACCAGAACATTTTTAAAACTACATTGAAATGTAGACATGGACAGAGGGCCTCTGAGGTTTGTATTGACATATACTTTGGAATTCACTTTTAGCTTCTGTACTTGAAAGTATTATTGTTACTGTTTGAAAATTTTAATCTTTATCGATTTATTTGTATATGCGTCTGTTGGGCTGGTAGAATCCTTGGGCCAAATTCAAATGAGATGTGTAATAGGATATAAATTAGACTTTTACACCAACCTAAGCTGCTATGCATTCAGTAAGACTTCCTTAGAGCTACTTGAACCTATTCCAGTGTTGTGCAAGGCAGCCTAATGACTTGTCTACATGGCCCCGCAGTGCAGACTACAAGGGTAACATGCAACTTGCATTAAAGTGTTGCATTGTAACTGCCCTGTGTAGAACCTGCTAGTGCAAACTAAAAGGTACCTAGTTCTCTTAAACACAGTTTAGAGCCATTTAGACACTCTTAACACATTGGTAGAGTTGTATAAGTCAACCTAAGGAACTGTAAGTTAGTACCACCTGACATATTTTGAGATTACAAGCAAGACTAGTTTATCAGAAGTAATGGTCTCCATCCATCACTCACTGAAAACAGTAGCAAAACTACCACTTATTTTTATGGGAGCAGCATCAGGCCCCAAATATTCTTAACAGGATTTTATCATGATGCACAATGAGGGTAGATAGTGCTCAGTTTTCTGATTTGGTTCCATTAACTAGCTTGGGAAAAATCTGGTTCATGATCTAAACTTCATTACATAGACCCATCACTAGCTCTCATTTAGTTTAGTAGGCATCTATTGGGCTTCTATGTCAATGTGCGCATTGACATACAGAATCACCTGATTAATAACTATCATGCAGTAAATCCAGAAATTATAATTTCTAACCAGAGACAGAAAAGAGCACTAATCATTCAGATGAACTGGTCCAATAATACTCATGAATAATGTATACAACAAATGTTTCCCTGTCAACTGTCAAGATATATTTGTGAATAATTTTGCTGGTTATTTGACCAACCATCAGGGAGAGAGGAGTATGTAAGCGGGCTTGTAGTATCACAGATAGAACAGATATAGATAACATATCTCAGTACCTTGACCGCCTCGATAAAATGCTTGGAGATATACTGATAAAAGCACTATATATGAGGCAGGCATCACACACAGGGTTTATATCATGATATTAGTCATGTAGAATGCAAAACTGTCCACTTATTAAAAATAATTACGGGTTTCAAAAAAAGGAACACTTTTGTACATTCTGGAGCAATCTTCCAGCTTTAGATTTTAAATGAATCACAACAAAATTATTTCAGATGGGCAGTCCCTGGCATTTAGTTCACAGAAACATACACCAGCAGGGTGATTAAGATTAGCGTTAATGCTCATAGATCAATCCACAGGAAAATTATAGGCTGTGGGTAGGTGGACGGTACCTCATTTTTAAAGTCATGCATATTCACTAACCTAACAGGAGCTGTGTTGTTTGTATGGCTAAAATAGCTGGCCCATTTACATTTCTAAAGGTTTGACAGCATGGCACAAGGAATTCAAAGTCTCCATAGCAATTCTGTAGGTTGAACATCTGTTTTCATGAATCAAAAGTGCTCTCCATGTTTTCATTCTACTTATGATGGCATGCAGGCTTGCTGAGCTTGAGTACAGCCCAGCTTTCATTTTGAGCTCTTCTACTTTCTAACACACTTTTCAGTGGTTACACGCTCTTTTAGGGGCAGGAAGACAAAAAGTGTCACACTGTCTGGATAGGAAGAAAGAGGAAAAACTGCTTCACTGTAGTGGGTGGAAGGAGGGGTGGGGATTGCTATGGTTTGGAGCTAAGCAGTAGAACTTTCTGATTTTATCTGAAACGAACCAAATCTCCAAACCTCTCCAAATCTCTTATCATTTTGCCAGCCCTGACTCTCCATTTATTCACTGGTTAGAAAGGCAGAATATACAGTCTCCTCAAAGACCAGCATTACCATCAAACAACTAACCATCACCTCTGTGATATGACCAGTCCTTCAGCGTCACAACTCTTGCCTACACTGGAAAAACTATATTGTGTTAAATACAGCCTACAGTTCTGTGTAATCAGTGGCTGTCTTGTTTATCCTAGCATCAGCTGGCTGTGTTTATCTCTAGGATCCAGGACAGTCCAGTTTACAATGAGTGTTATTAATGTTATTTATATTAGTTAACCTGATGTAACGGGGTCAGTACCCACGTCTCACAAGCACTCCCTCTGGGTGGGTGTGTCTGTATTCTTTCAGTTCTGGTGACCCCTTTCACTGGTTCTAAGGTGTTGTTTTCAGCATTTCAGCCCTCTGGCCTCACAAGTCAGCATGTGAATTAGAATAGACCCCTTCCCGGGTATACAGTCCACCAGGGCTTATCTCAGTACCTCTCTGATGATGTCTCTCTAGCCCTCCCTGGGCTCAGTCTTTAAGTAGTCCTGGCCCTGGTATGGGGCCAAATCCCAGGGCTTCCTCCCTGGACACTATCTTCCTGCAGCCCTGCTTGGGATCAGTCCCTACTCAGTCCTAGCAGCCAGCCAGGAGCTCTCCTGGTCCCTGCCAGCAGACTGTCTTTGGCTCAGTCCTAGCAGCCAGCCAGAAGCCTCTCACTCCCCCAGTCTCTGTCCACACTGAGCTGTCTGTGGTCCTGCTGCTCTTCCTTCTTTAGTCCTTTCTTGTCCAGCTCCGAGCAGCAACTAACTGCTGCTCTGTTCTGCACACCCAGCCCCCCCTTTATAGGGTCCTCCTGGGCCCTGATTGGCTGTTTCCCCTGCAGCAACTCTAGCCTGCTCGGAGGACCTCTCCACTGGTCCTTACCTGGGATGAGTGTGGCAGGACACTGAGGCGTCCAAAAGGGGGCCTTTGGATCTAGTGCACATTTTCCAGTGTATAGAAACCATCAAGGGCTAATGAGTCCAAACATCACCTATGCTGCCATTACATACAGCTGACTCCAAATGAAAGAAGAACATTTTCAAACAGATGTAAGAAATAGAGTTATGTGATAAACAATTCTTTAAAAACAGCATGCATTAAGCACCGAAAAGAATGAAAAAAGTGACAAAGCAAGAGAAAGACAATTCTGGTAGGAATACTTCAGGGATTTGTCAGATGTCTGCATAAAAATACGGTGTGCCGAGATTACCCATCTATCATAGCTTTAGCAACATCAGAAGTGTAATTTTCACTTATTCCCTCAATTTCTTTCTCTGCTGACCCCTCTCTGTTTGGTTGTTGACTTCCATTGGTGCGGTTCCTAAAGTAGCATCTTTTAATATCTCTACAGAGGCGCCGTGGATGATGGTAAGGCTATTACATTAAAAGCAATTTCTAGACCCTCTCAACAATTTGCTTCTTAGCATGTTGGTGACATTCAGAGCCTACGTTAGTCAGCATCACTTCTGTATTAGGGAAATTATGATTCCCACAGAAAACTGATCTTTGAGCTTGGCTATATAATTAAAGCTGGGCAAATTTTTCTCAGACTAATTTTTTATTGACCAAAAAATTAAATTTCAAGTCTACCATGAATTTGTGTCGAATTAGCTGAATATTTCCAGCCAAAAATAAAATACAATAAAGAAAAATCAGGTTAGATTCACAAGGGGACTTCAGTACCACTTACAAAGAAGGAGAAAAGGATGCTTTTATACCTTAGTGACTAGAGCATTCACCTAGGATGGGGGAGACCCAGGTTCAAGTCTCCGCTCTGCCTGATTTGGTGAAGGGATTTGAATTTGGGTCTAACCTCTCCTAGGTGAGTGCCCTAAGCCTAAGTACTGGGCTGTAGCAGCGTATTCTGGGGCTGGGGCTCTCTCAAAGTCTTCTGTTGAAGCTGTTCCACCTTGTATAAAATACATAAATATTCACTGGAGCAGGGAATAGAACCCTCCCCCCCCAGGGAATATGTTAACCACCTTAGTGCATACTGGCCCTCCAAGCCACAGACGACAATCTTCAGAAGTCCCATTCCTGCTGAAGCCCCGAGCCCGGCAGGTGCGCCGTGCACAGCTGAAGCCCGAAGACCCTCTCCCTGCTGGACAGAAGCCCCTACCCCACTGCAAGACAGAGGTCCTGAGCTCCCCCTCCCAGTCTGGCAGGCAGAGAACGGGGGAATGGGGGGGGGCCTTGCGAGCCACACTTTAACGATAAAAGAGCCACAGTGTGGCCACCCCTGCCTTAGAGTGTCACACTCTCCCCTCAATGAATATTTGAGTATTTAAATAAAGTGGAGCAGCTTCAACAGAAGATACTGAATGAGACATACCCTCTTGCCCTGTGGTTAGGGCACTCATCTGCTGTGTAGGAGACAGAAGTTCAAAGCCCGACTAAATTAGGCAGAGTTGACTTGAATCCCATGTAGCATGTGAGTGCTCTAGCCTCCAGGAAGGGAGCCAGCACCCATTTCCCCCTTTGGCTTTGTGAACATTATTTCCAAATTTCCTTTGCTTTTAATAAAAAGCAGTGGTTAAAAATGCCCCAAAAGCAAAACAAAATGTTCCATTTCAGGTCAAACAACATGCTTTGTTAGACCCAAGGTGATTTCCTTTGTTTGGTTTTGGTTGGCCAAGAAAAATGAAAAAAATAAAATAAAAATCAATTCAGTCAGCAAGCCAAAAAAATTGATAATTTGCACAGCACTATATCTAACACTGAGGAGCAATCAGGGGTATTTTTCCATAAAAGAGGTGATTTCTGACTTCCTCCCTTCTCCTGAAACTCATGCTTTGCATAGAGACCCATTGGATTCACGGCTGTGTTTTTAACAGCCAAACAGGTTGCAAGAGAAACATCATGCCATCTACACAAAGCTAAAGCTAATTGAGGTGCTGGTTGTCAAAGCAACACTCCATTTTACCACTTGGATGCACCCAGAGTTCACGTACAATTACTTTAGTGACACTGTAGGTAACTTTTGGTTAAAAAACGATAAACAGAGATGAGTCTAGATGGTGTGAAACTCCTTAATAGTTCTGAGCATAAAAGTGTTGAAAGGCATATAATGGAGTGAGACTTCTTACTCCCTATGGTTTTTCACTGTTCACATTTTCACTGTTGTCAAAAGTGTAAAAGTGAAGCCTCGTGTGTGTGATTTTGTGTGTGCATTTGTAAATGAAAACTAGCTTTCACTGTTAAAAAAAATAGATGCTGCTTGAGTAAGGGCAACATTTCACTCCCTTCCCTTCCCAACTCCCCAAGAAAAAACTGTATTTCCTAACAAAGATGACAAAATTACAACTTGAACCAAATTTGTGACCTTTGGCTTATGGTTTTTAAATGAAAAGCTCAGGTTTTTGTTCCCCCATAATTTACTCTGGATAAAATCTCCATTACTGTATTTTGCTAAAATAAATGTTATGCTTTTTTCTATACATATATAATTTTTTCTCAAATTATAATACATATCCCTAGTATATCCAGTATTCTATGTACTTATGCATCTGCCATTTAGATCTCTTTTGTATTCATGTAGCTTTAAAGCCACTTCATAAAGTGACTATCTAGAACGATAAGCATAGAGGACTGAATTTACATAATCTGATATTTCCAGGATATTGTGTGCTTCTTTTCAGTGGGAGAAACACGTAATCCAACAAAATGCATGCAAGACTGTTTGTAGGCCTCCATTACTTTTCAATAAATAACACTTACAGTTTACAATCATGAAATGACAATAATTAACTATTATTTAATGTAATCCATGGCCCCCAAAGAATTTACAATCAAGTAGGTGGAAAGAAAGGAAAAAAGGATAGGGAGAAGACAGAATATACTGGACAACTGGGATGAAGGAAAGAACAGTGGATGGGTAGTATATTTGATTTGCTTCACAGTCCTACATGATATCCATGTGGGATGGAATTTATACGTAGGCCTCCAAAATCAGCTGAAAGATTCACACAATGGCTTAAGGTTGAGATTTCCATATGTACCATGCATCTGAAGAGACTCCTATGCATTGTTCAGGCCAACAACTTCCTGAAGTACCTTTTGCTTGTGCAATGTCATACAGCAACACTTGTTGTTGACAGCAGTATGAAAACAACTGAAACAGACCTGAAACAGTTAGGGAATCACAACTTTTTAGTGAATTATGTGAATACCCTAGCTGAGCTAATAACTTTGGGAAACCAAGACTATCCTGCTGTGGCTAAATAGATTATGCCATATAAGGGGAAGGAGTTTATGAACATGCCTATCACTCTCAGTTTAGAGATGAGCTTTTAAATCCGTCTCCAAAAATGAATCCTTGGAAATCTAGCCGAATAGAATAAAAGCATTTAAGATTTAAGCATTGTTTATCCAGGAGAGAATAAGTGTCCCAGGTTTCAAGAGTTGTACTTTATTCATAGCCTGGCAACACAGGGTAATATTCTGTCTGAAAGAATTGTACAAAGGAGTTTATTGGACTCATCTCAACCCCTGGTGAACAAACCTAATTACTAAACTGCCATGGAAACATCAGCACAGTTCCAGTTGATTGATAGCCTTTGTTATCTTCTAAAACACAGAGAGCGAGGAGGAGGAAGTATTTAAGTAAATGAACAATGCTTAAATGTAGGGGGAAATGTTGCCATATTACTAAAGAACATTGCTGTTTTAAGAGAGTGGTGTGCTTATCAAAACAGCATACATTATCTCTTCCCTTTATCCATAATCACATAATAATAAAACCCCACAGCATTCTTTTGCAGAGAGTCTCCCCAAGCCCACCAAATTTGTTGAACCTCCAGAGCAAGAATACAAAGGATCTTCAGATATCTGGAGCTAAAGCAACACTTGGCAATATGAAAAATACACACAATCAGAGCAAAAGAGTTAACAGAGATCATGGGCCAAACTCTGCTCTCAGTTACACCAAGATACAACCGCAAGGGTCTAATCCAAACACCACTGAAGTCAGTGGAACTCTTTCTGTTGACTTTAGTGTGGACGGTGGATTACACTGTAGCAACACTGGAGTTACCATGGTATCAATAAGAGCAGAATTTGGCCTTGTAGCTTAGAGGATAATTTTATTACCCAAAGCCTCCTTGATCATGCCTTTTACAACATCTCTTGTCTGTCTAGAGAGAGGTTGTTGCAGCCACTCTGTTTACTTAGCTGACAGCCTGACAACCTCATTATGTTGTAACGAAAAGGAAAGTAACAAGGTTGTCAAGCACACACTGTTACATGGATTTAAATAAGAATTCTTCAAAATCCACAAATTTTACTCCAGTTTTACATGGAATGAGTTTCCATTTCCTTTAGCAACACCTGTGCCTGCATTTCTTTATTTGCAGTTTGGATCAATGGCTATTTTCACCTCAGAAGCTTGCAAAAATTTAATGCAAAATACATTCTCGCTCAAAAACAGGCAACTTCAATTGAAAAATTTGCATACCCAGGGCCTCCACACAGCTGATCAGTCCCTCTGTATTGCTTTTTAGGTTCCTCCCCCCCTCCATTCCCAGCAGTACAGCTCATACAGGAGCAAGGAGACCAATTTGCCCATAATAAATATATTTACTTCTCAAATTATGGGCAGTGCATTCTGGATTCATGGCATAAGCCAATCACCCATTATTTCTATATCTCCTTAGGTCGAGAAAGAGAGAGAGAGAGAGAGAGATGAATACATTATTGAAATGTACAATTCCCAAGCATGGAAACAATAGTCCTTGCCACATAATCTCCATTGAAATTACTTTAGAGAGACTAAAAGCCAAATGCAAACTAACATTAGAAATAAATGTTATAAATAGTTAAATAAATAGTTTTGTACATAGCAAACTTTCACCCTTACCCCTTGCTTCTCCCCAGACTTTGTGTTTCCTTTGGCAAGTCATTAAGCCTCTTTCTGCCTCACTTCCCCATCTGTAGCATGGGGTAATATTACTTCCCGACTTTACTGGGCTGTTTTGAGGATAAATACATTAAACATTGAGACATTCAGCTACATGATAATGAAGATCATATAAGTACTTGGAGAGAGAGAAATAATTAGTAGTACATAGAGATAGCTATCCCTCATTTTTCTGAAAGGGCACGTCCGATGGCATCAAACTCTCTAAAGATACATTTCTTAAAGGATTTTGAAATCCCAAAGTCCCCCGAGTCCAACCCCTAATGTGTGTCCTCCCACACCCCCATGGGAGTGAATAGCCACTCTAATATTTCAAACACCAAATTTAAAAAAGAACCCCTGAAACATCTTTGATTTAAATTACCGTATTTTTTGTGTGTCTTTTCCAATCCAGATAGCTACATACTGTGGCCTCCTTTCATATTCTGACAGCCAGTACCTTTCCACTAACCTCAGACAATGTGAGGGCAAACCGTTCACATTTTTCTTTATTGATGAGACAGACTCCAGACATTAATTGACTTGAATGTTCCATTTTAATTTATCTTTGGAGACTTTATAATTCAAAATGTAATTGTCTTTGGTCAAGTTGATAAAGATACACATACAAATGGCACCAGTTCCTAACACAGACACAATTTTGGCAGATGAAATTCTTGTTTAAAGGAATTAGGCTTATTTTTAGCTGTTATATCCATCCAAAAGCCAGGCTAGTCTTAGAAGGAGCTGGAAACAGCTCAGATATACTACACTAAACGAGTCTATTATTACAAGAAATAATAGACTAAGTGATTTCTGTACTACTGAGGTGCATCTACTTTGAGTGTTTGCCATTAAGGGCCTTACATGTCACTCTTCTAAATGAAAAAAAAAATAGATTACTTGAAGGAACAGCAATAAAGAGGGAAAATATGTTTCGTAATAGAACCATGTACTAACCCACACTAAGTAGAACAATTGATGAGTGACGTATTCCACAGAAACATCATCAGTGGCACACAACCATCAATAGATAAAAGTCATGAATAGCACATAAAATAAGAGACAAGAATAGAGTAGTGACTAATGAGGAACTGACCACTGTTCTAAAGCATCTACTTGGGAGAAAACCCTCTTTACTGTTCCCTGTATTATGACAATTCCTATCCAAAACCTCAAATTATTTATAGTGTTATATAATTTATTGATGCTTATTGTATATTTTGACAAAACAAGATACTGATGAGGCCTTCTTTTAAGTTCTTGAGACAGCTTTTCTTCAATAAAATATGATGGATAGGATATAGCTACCTCACTGTTAGAGACTAAAGGCAAACTAAAATGGCTACCGGGTAAACTGTAAGTTCCGGTGTATTCTAGAGGTCTCAAAAGGCCAACATATGGGATAATAGATAACAAACTAGATAATTCATCTGGTCATTTCCACCCCTGTGTCTTTTATAGGCCAGATTCTGATACTATTAAATATGAAAAAGGTATGTTACTCAAATCCTACTCAAAGTGAGTAAAGGAATCAGAATCTGATCATATGATACATCATTTATGAGACAGGAAATTATTTTCAGAAGAAGCTGAAGTCATCTGAGTCTTCTTCCAGCCTTTTCTTTTTGAAATATATAGATCGGGGTCGGCAACGTTCGGCACGCGGCTCGCCAGGGTAAGCAGAGAAACACTGGCTTAGTGGTTAGGCTGGTCATCTCAAAGCAAGTGCCTGTTCCACAATAAGGATTCAAACCTGTTTTTCCCACATCATAGGCAAGTGCCCTAACTACTGGGTTAAAGGGATGTGCGCACGTGAACATACATACACACAGGAATTTTTTTGATGGCCTGCAAAAAGGTTTTTCCCAGCTGAAACTAATCACGTAAAATTTGCAAATACTTTAAGGTTGCCCCAAAGTGCATTTTTTTAATAAATACATTATTCATCCAAACAAAAAATTGCACAGCTCTAGCTAGCACATCCCTGTTCAAGAACTGACCTTTTAATATAGGTTAACATGGTTGGTCCCATGCAGCATAGTAAAAAGGAGTTCTGGGGAGTGTAGGGTGATGCAAGGCATTCTTGGAAGGAATATCAGGGAACAAAGGAAGTGGCTTCATTTAAAAGAGTGAGACTTGGAGGGAGTAGGAAGTGTTGAGGCAAGGCTTTGATTGAAGTAAAATCTGGTGTGGGACTCCCTGCTAAGGGAGCAGGGAAAGGAGTAGTAGCAGTGATGGTACAGCCTCTAAGCAAGCAGCGTGGAGGAGGTATGGGTGCCAGAACCTCTTGGAAATAGCCTAGGAGGGTTGAGCTGAAATAACTTGGGAAGGGACTAAAAAAAGACCTTAAGCAATTATGCTCCATACATCTGAAAGCTGGACAATGAAACAATCATTTCCCACACCACCGCCGTCAATGATTGCTGTTAAAGGCATACTCCTCTTAATCTTCCATGTCCTTTCCACTCTTTGGCAGCCACAGGCTTTGGGCTAAACAGGCACTGTGGGGAGCAGCCCTTGAAAACAAAGCTGGGGGCTTGAGGTGGAATGCAAACAGCCCCTTTGTGATGTAGTGCCCCAGGGCCTTTGGAGGGCACAGGCCCCACTACAGAGCATAGTGGTGCTGTGGAACGTATATGGCTGAAGGGTGAAGAGTATTGTGAGCTCTTCTCAGAAGAGTAAAGGAACATTTAACTGTTTAGCCTGAGGAGGCTGAAAGATGGTTGGTGGAGCTCTGCGCCAAGTGTGAAAGCGATGGTCGAAGGAGGGCTAAGCACATATGGTGTGTGTGTTTTGGACTGTGTCTACCCTGGAAACAGAGGACGCTGACCTGTGCTTTGACTAAAATCAAACAAATGCTCAAGAGTGAAAGAAAACCAAGGTACTATTGCACAGGAAACATGAACATCCTGCACCGGATCAGGTTAGCCTCTGCTACAGTCATCTGAGTGTTTTCCCTAGAAAATTTGTTCTAAGAATTATGTTCATCCAGTCAAAATAGTTGAAATTCAAATTATGAATATCAAATTTTCAAAGCAGTGCTTGCAGCACACAGTTGATATTCAGTTCATAGACTTGGTTATGTTAGCATAAAACACTGAAATAATTTACCAGAAGTCATGAGTTGTACTCAGATAATTTGTGAACAGAAAAAAATAGGGTTACACTAGATCAGGGGTCGGCAACGTTTGGCACGCGGCTCGCCAGGGTAAGCACCCTGACGGGCCGGGCCAGTTTATTTACCTGCTG
>NW_020698242.1:2557964-2562309 GCF_002925995.2 Terrapene triunguis | reverse complement strand
TCACCCGCGCCGCTTCTCGCCGCCCCCATTGGCCCGGGATGGCGAACTGAGGCCAGTGGGGGCCGCGATTGGTTGAACCTGCCGCGTCAACAGGTAAATAAACTGGCCCGGCCCGTCAGGGTGCTTACCCTGGCGAGCCGCGTGCCAAACGTTGCCGACCCCTGCACTAGAAGAATACATTGATTACTGTAAATAGTTCACCCAGCACAAAGGGTGACATCTACTGCTGTGCAAAACTAGAGCAAAGTTTATGCACCATTTAATTACCACTTAAACCCTTACGATAGGGCCCTTTTTACGGGAGTGATTTTCTCCCAGGACCAAGATTGAGGAGAAGCTCCAAGCTTACAGGATATTGCCATTATCTTGGCAGTCTCATGCATGGTTGCAACTTTCATGCAATAGAATGATCAAATTTTCCAAACACACACAATGAATATTTAATATTCTTATATTCAGACTCTGGGAATACAATGTCCAAATTTAGTCTCCCATTGAGTAATTATTGCAACTTTTCTCAATTCTCAGTCATTTCTAGTCTGCTCAGTTACTTACTGGAAAACACTTCTATTCTAGTTTCATTATGTTCTTTCCTCACTTAATCTCCAAACCAGACTATTATTATTTACTCTCCCTTCTTATGAAATAAATGATCATCTGAGCCACACAATGTGGGGCATAAAATAATGTTGCCTGACCTCACTACATTTAAACATACTTTCTTGCACCAGATTCCCTTTTGCTTTAAGATTAAAGATAATTACATATTTTACAATATATTTGTATGATGTTTTGGTGTTTCATTTCTTTGACAATATTTGTATAGTTCCTTTTGTCCTATTACAAGCTGGAGGGAGGCAAAGATACATAGGAAACGGGGAGGGAGGGGGATGTTTTTGCTAGCCACTCTCAAAGAAAAGTAATTTTTCTATCTGATGCAATTTGAAGTTACAGGGAGATAGGATAGAACTTCCTCTTTGGAAACAACCTTACCCCCCACCCTCCAAAAAAGATAGATTCTCCCCACTACCCCAATACAGTACATTACGGAGAAGAAGAAACAAAAATGTATACAATTACCTTGAGCACATTGAGTTAACATAGCCACTGAAGGAGGAGTGGATGGCTAAGGAAATTTCATCTTTAAGCAACAAATTTAAATTCCACCCAGACTGAACCATAATTGTTAGAGTGGACGATGTAGAATGAGCTGAAGACAGATAGTGAACAAGTGTACACATTGCAAAGCCACCTAGAAAACAGTGACCCTCACAAGAGCGACATGACTGTTGCCATCCATTCCCCACCACCACCACCAACTTCCATCTTCACAGACTTTCTGCTGATAAAGTTCATGGAGTGTCAAGGCTCAGGATGGATAGCAAAATCTCAGGCTTGAACACAGAAATCATGAACTATACAACAATCATAGAACACATGTATCATTTTGACATAACCAGTGTATGTTTGATTATGATAGTCCAGCTCAGTTTAGGCTGTTTGGATTCCACAAATAAACATCAGCTTGGGTATCTCTGGATAAGCCATGTGTACCCAGATAACATGCCTGCCATTATCTATATCAGGGGTCGGCAACGTTCGGCACGGGGCTCGCCAGGGTAAGCACCCTCGGCCCGCGCCGCTTCCCGCCACCCCCATTGGCCTGGGACGGCGAACCGCGGCGAGTGGGGGCCACGATCGGCCGAACCTGCCGCGTCAGCAGGTAAATAAACTGGCCCGGCCCACTGGTGTAGGGAAAGCCCCTGGGAGGGACCGAGGGACGTACTGGCTGCCACTTCCAGCAGCTCCCATTGGCCTGCAGCCGCGATCGGCCGGACCTGTGGACAAGGCAGGTAAACAAACCGGCCCGGCCCGCCAGGGGCTTTCCCTACACAAGCGGCGACCCCAGTTTGAGAAACACTGCACTAAGTTATCAGGTTAAGGGAGAAAGCTGCTCTCAGTCTCTCCTGTTGAAGCTGTTCCAGAGTGTATAAATACTTATATAATCATCAGAGTAGGGAGTTATTTTCACCCCACCCCTTGCCAGGTGAGTGTCTTAACCCCTAGGCTATTCTGCTCTGAAGCTGTCCTATTGATGATGTTCCATTTTGTATAAATACTTAAATATTCAGAGGGCTAAAGTGAGTGAGAATAGCTCTATAGCCCAGTGATTAAGGCACTTATTAGGGAGATAGGAGATGTGTTCAAATCCCTCTAAATCAGGCAGAGACAATTTGTCTTTTAAATCTCCTACTTCACAGGTGAGTGTCTTAATCAGCAGCCTATGAAGTAATGCTCACTCTCCTGCTTTGGCCTACTGAATAATCAAGTATTTATACAAAGTGGAACAGCTTCTACAGGTGAGATTTAGAGCAACCAACCCACCTCAGAATAGCATCTTGCCTGGTGGTTAAGCTGCTCAGCCAGGAAAATGGGAAGATAAATTTGAGTCCTTGCTCCCCACTAAGGATTCAAAGCTGGATCTCCCTCATCCCCTGGAAGAGCTCTAATTGCTGGGCTAAAGGTTATAAGACATGTAATGGCCTGAAAAGACTTTCCATTTGCTGACAAATTCCAAACATTTTTGGAACAGAACCAAATATTTTTTTCTGATTTTTATGTTTGCTTGTCAAACCTGAAATATCAATTATTCATCCAGCTCAAGTTCTGGCCTATTCTTAAAAGGGGACAGAACTCCTTGTATCAATTGCTGATTTATATATTGCTTTCCACATATATTCTACAATATTCACTTAAAGTTCAAAATAGTTATGGGGATTCCTTTGTATTTGCTCAGGGTAAGAAAGATTCATGTTAAAGTTTATCTCCTCCAACTGGGGTACCAGTGTACCATGCTCACTTCTAGTTTCCCTCTATCAAACCGTAACATAAAGAATTTATCTGTGTTGGTTTTACAAAAACAAACAAAACAAACAAAAAACCCAACAAGACACCTCATGGGGTAAAATCCAGCAGTCCGTAGTCAGTTCTGTTTGGACAAAACACCCATGTACGTCATTGGGAATGTTTTCTTGATTAAAGATTGACAAATAGACTCTAGCTTGCAAATACTTTCCTCCTTTAAAAATATAATTTTGTGGGTCCACACATGGAATTTTAGACTCTAATGAAAACCCTACATGAACAATCCAGAGACCCCAAGAGTATTCAGCAATAGAAGAGTAGCTGCTTGAAAGTAAAAGAATGCTTCCTACCAATAACATTACTTCAGCTTTCGGTATGTGTTCTCTTGGGATCTGGGAGAGGATTTTCCCTGTGAACCCTCTATCAATATCTGACCATTTTGGTAAGCATTCCCTGGAGCTATATCCTGCTCCCCTCCATCGTGCAAAACTAACTGGAAGACGTTGACTCCCATGAGCTGTGAGTAGGGTAACCAGGATCCAATGCTTAAGTGTCAATGGAACCAATAGCTATAAAATGAAAACTGAACCGACCATTTCCAAGGTTAAAACAAAACAACAACCAAGTAACATCTTTTCCTTGTTATTTTACAATTTTGTGTGTGTTTGCACTACTGTTTTCTGCTCTTAACTAGAAGGGGATAGTGACAAATACTCATTCAGTATCAGTCTGTGCTGGTTTGGCCATGTAGATAATGTAGGAGGATTTAGTTTCATATCAGTGTTAAGAAGATGCTCAAAAAAGTTAATTAATTCTTTGTTGTGCTCTTAACTGACAAAATATATATAGAGAAAAGGCAACGGCAGAAAAGACTGAAAAGCAGTTATTAAGGCAATCACTGGTTCTTAAGATATTACTTTCTGTCCCTATCTATTATTAGCAGGATGAGAGAAAGAGAATAATTCCTAATAGAGTTGAATCAAACAGCTCTCAAATGGGCTCTTATGTGGATGAGAGATGATAAACATAATGAATGGTTAAACAAGCCAAGTGCATTCATGAGCATAGGATAGAGAGAAGCCACTAATGTCATCTGCCCCTCTGTTCCGATACCAACCTGTTATTATGGGATTCAGGCCGGGTTAAAAATGTCCTCTTGATTTAGCTATGTGAGATGTAAGAAACATAAAGGATCTGTATTTACACTGTAGAATACTGTAACATTTTGAAGGGAAGGATTTCTGTTATGCAATAGTGGTGATGACAGGTCTTTGGCATGAAATAGGGAGCTTGGAAAATATCAGTTTTAAATAATACAAAGTGTAGAGCAGGGGTTGGTAACGTTTGGCACGCGGCTCGCCAGGGTAAGCACCCTAGCGGGCCGGGCCAGTTTATTTACCTGCTGATGCAGCAGGTTCAGCCGATCACGGCCCCCACTGGCGCGGTTCACCATCCCGGGCCAATGGGGGCGGCGGGAAGC
>NW_020698242.1:2507494-2557864 GCF_002925995.2 Terrapene triunguis | reverse complement strand
AATGACCTGCCTTCTTTTGGCCTAACATGCTATATTTTCCATGAGACAAACATAGTTGTGGCTGCAAAGGTTGAAAGGATGGCAATGTTGGTTGGAGCTTGAAAAAGTTTACATGATGTGTAATTGCAAAAAAACCTCTAGGATTATTTAGTCTTCCAAGGAAGAGTAAGAGAAGGTTTATTGAGCTCTATAAGATTATGAAGGGTATACTCAAACCTGCTGAGTTCCTCCTTTTGACTGTCCTGTTATGTGGTGACACAGGATCAGCTGGTAGAGTTAATAGCTGGGGAATTAAAATAAGTTAATACATGGAAATATCACCTTCTACGGTGTGTGTAATTCTAGAGGAAGTCATAGGGTCAAGGGTCCTCATTCTCCTCTCACTGGCCGGAAGACTAGTCTATAAAGGAAGGATGGTCTCATGGTTAAGTCACTGGACCAGGAGATTTGAGTTCAGGTCTTGGCTCTGCCACAGCCTGTGTGAAGTTGGACTATAAGTCAGTATAGATTTTGGCTCCAGGCGTAAGTAGTCCTTTTCTCATCCATTTTTTAGGTCATGGCATGTCCCTGGGATAAATCATCAGCAAAGGAAATATGGAAGTAAAGCTCCAAGATAAGCATTTTGGCTCCATTGTTTAAAGATCTGTTTTTCAAAGACCAGCTACCCATTGGAATGAGTAAAATTGCATTAACGTTTGCACAATCAAGCTGCATGCTAAATGCATATGTAAAACAGATACAAATTCCCAAATGGGCATTCATTTATATGAAAAGCACTTTATTCCCTTATGCAGTCACAGTAATTGCACAATCATACAAGCACACCTAGCTGTTTGAAAAACCAGGCCAGAAGTGATTGCGTATTTATGTGTAATTTATGACTTCTGGAATGTGAATCTTTGTTAAGGGGATTTGACTCTCCCTGTATTGCCACTGCAGCAGCATGTGCAGATATGTTGGTTTTTCATATGAACATCTAAAAGTATCTGTAACCTATGAAATGTGATTGCATGAACTGTAAGGTTGGGTGTGCTTTAATGGCATCCACTCCTTGGGTCAGTGTTGTGATCAACAGAACTTGCATTTATGAAACAAGAGCAGAATATCCAACAGATAATTATGCATTGTAAATAAGATCTGCTATGAACATCAGGGAGGAGAATTTTGCCCTTATTAAAAAAAAAGTTATTATTGTGATACTCCAGGATTCACTGAGGCTGAAGATATTGGGCTGGATCTTGGACATATTAATGAGGACATATCCTGATTCTTAACTTTCAGAACAACTGCTATATGTGTTATCATGAGACCCTGATCTAGGCAACTTGACCTCCAGGGGAGGTGTGAAGCGGGTGGGCGACGACGATGATGTACCATGCTAGCACCTACTGCTGGTCATCTTGCAGATCAGCTCCATAGGTTGGTACGCTGACTCCTGGTGGTGTCTCACCCGCCATCACTTATGCTCCTCGACCGTCACTCCAAGGACCATGGCATCCTTTTCAGGACACAGCCCTCCCACTGTGCCACACTCTGTGCTCTTCCCTTCCGGGGGGACAGTACCATAGTCTGAGTGTCTAGCCAATTCTTCAGTGGCGAGCATGGCGGGGAGAGGAGGAGGCCCAGGTCTGCCCACTACGCCAGGGCCCGGCCCAGGGACCCTGTAGATAGCAGCCAAGTACTGCATCCACTCCAACCTCTCAGTCTACTTCCCTAGGCCGCTTCCCCACAGCCCCAGCACCTTCTTCGCCCTTGTCTCAGGGCCTCAGCATGCCAGTCTTAGCAGTCAGCCAGGAGCTCACTCTCACTCCCCTGATTCTGCCCAGCACTGCTCTGTCCAAGGTGCTAGTGTTCTTTCTCCTGCAAGGCAGCCAGACTTCCATCCTCAAGCTCCACGGAGCAACTGAATCTGTTCTGCTCTGCTCTGCTCTGCAGCTCTTCTTATATGGGCCAGTCCAGCCCTGATTGGCTGCTCCTCACAGCCGCTCTGCTTACAGGCCAGTTTGGGTTGGACGCCCCATCACAGAGGTAATGAGCAGACCTCACACTTTTTGGATAGGAGAGGAATGTCTAGTCAAGGAGTATTTGTGTATATTTAGAAGGCTTCATTTTCTCCATATGTTTTTCAGGTGCCCTTCATCCATGCATTAGACAGGGATGTCATTGTCACACTGAGCATACTAGTGTGGGGCAAGGTCCACAGTAGTGTAAGGGAGAGGGAACATGGCTTTGTAAGTTATATTTCCCCCAAACATGATGTCTAAAGCTGCAGCCTTCTCTTCATTTTGTTCATTTTTATTGGATTAATTCTGGCAAAAAGTGAGAGAGAGGCTGAGGAAGAAGTAGGTGTGTTGCAATGCTAATGAGCACATTTGCCAGCCTCTGCCAGAAGCTGACTGCCTCTGCTTGCCTTTATTAACCATTTTGGAAAATGTCTCAGTTGCAGATGCACAATAGCAATTGTCAGTGCTTTTATAATTTCTCATTTAGAACACTATGACATTATTTGGAGTAGGACTAGTTCTGCAGCACTCAAGCCTATATCAGTATTTTATAATAGAGCAGCTAGACTCATTTTGCAGTGTGATTACAAAACCCATCAATGTGAATTATACAGCAAGCTAAATTGGTTTCCAACTTCTGCAAAGCCAGAATATTATCTTGCACAAATAGTGTACAAATGTAGAAATAATATGAGTCCGACTTATCTGAATAATAGACTACAGAAAGCTTCTACTGTTCACTCCATCAGTGCTGTGTCTGCTGCTAATGACACCTACCACATTCTGAAAGTAAATTCTAATAATGCCGAATACTCTTGCTTATTTTCCCCCTACAAAGGCTCAGTTTACTACACCATTCTGCTGATTGCTGAAACATTCTCCCAAACTGAAAATTAATTTTTCAAGTAACATTTCTCTGGGTCAGAAATACTTGTGAACATATTTGATTCTAATGCACATACATCCTGTTAATTGAACATTACAAAGAATGTTTTTGATGTATTTTCTGTATCATTTTACATATAAAACTCTATCATTTTTGATACACTGTAGTTTTGTATCATTTTACATATATTATTTAACAATAAATAACCCAGATTGTTCACCGCAGTTTCCCCTCCATTTCTTTGTGTGGTTTTCCATTAATGTGTTTTATTTTTCATATTGTGTTTGATCCATGTATGTTTATGCTATAGTTCTGGTGCTATATCTGGACAAGCAAGCTGACTGCATGAGGATTTTTTTTTATGTAACTGCATAAATAAGCTAGTGTAGAAGAGGCAGAGAGCTGGATGAACTGAGATATGCTGCCCTACCTGGCTGTCTCCTGATGCTGAGCAGCAACAGGATGTGGCAATGTCAACACCACCTTGGGAGAGGACCATGGGGGAACAATATATGCACAGGGAAAAGGGAACCTGGGTAGATTGAGACCTAGTTGTGTTAGTTGTTTACAGTTTTTTGATGTAAGAAACAATTTCTGGATTGCAGAAACAGGGTTGGGAAGGAGGAAGGACCAGTATGGATCAGGAGAGCGAGTTGAAGGAGATGTATGTTTGGGGAAATAGAGGACAGTGGATGGGTGACAGGGCTAAAAGGAACTAGAAGAGCCAGGAACAAAGAAACAGCCGGGAAAAAACAATGAAGATAAAAATAGGGGCCAGGTGAAAGAGAAGAAACTCACCTCATTTGCTCACATGGATGTAAAGAATTTCTCTGTGTAGAAACTTGCAGCTAATGAGTGGCATGCAGGGGCAGAAATGACTGGTAGAAATGAGGAGGTGTGGTGGGCTCAAGCGGCATGTGGTGTGAAAAGTGGCTGGGCGAGGCAACAGCAAGAAGTTTGGAGCCCTTGATAATCAGGGGAAACCACTGTGAGTGGGAGCACTCAGGGAGTTAGAACATTGACTAGGTGGGAGGAGGATGAGAGGCAGCTAGATCAGCTGCTGGAAAAGAAATAGGTTACTTGGGGCACAGACATCAAAAGGAGCATGTTCTAATTTTTGCACTGGGCCCAGAGTCTGCACTTTGGCCAACCATACATTATGTTTATACACTATGCCCTGTATGCTAGGCCAATGGTCTTCAATCTGTTCCAGGCTGAGTCTCCCTTTTCCAAACCAGGACCCTTCCACTGGAATCCTCCCCCACATGTCGTAATACAGTGTTTCTCAAACTGGGGTCGCCACTTGTGTAGGGAAAGCCCCTGGCGGGCCGGGCCGTTTACCTGCCTCGTCCGCAGGTCCGGCCGATCGCGGCTCCCACTGGCCGCGGTTCGCCACTGCAGGCCAATGGGAGCTGCTGGAAGCAGCGGCCAGTAAGTCCCTCGGCCCGCGCCGCTTCCAGCAGCTCCCATTGGCCTGCAGCGGCGAACCGCAGCCAGTGGGAGCCATGATCGGCCAGACCTGTGGAGGGGGCAGGTAAAAAAACCGGCCCGGCCCACCAGGGGCTTTCCCTAATCAAGCGGTGACCCCAGTTTGAGAAACACTGTTGTAATAGGGGAATGGCAGGTTGCCAAAAGTCAGGTTCTGCAATGCCTAAATCTCCCGTGTGAATCTATACTATCTTGCCTCCTCTGTGCTTTCACCCATGGGATGATTTACTTATGTATCCCAAATGAATGAGGTAGCATAGTGGGTCAGGGAGGAAAAGCAGAATCTAAGGTAGCTGGGCTCTAGGCCATTTAGGGCTTTTAAGGGATTTGGGGAATGGACCTTAGGAATTTGTAAATGTTATTAATTCTAATATAACCCATTTTACTTGTCATTTAAGTTGATCCAACAGCCAAATCAACCTCATAAAAAGGACAATAATTATTTTATGTGATTAAAAAGACCATTTAGATAAAAATGTCTAAATCCAACTGCAAAATGAGAGTTGGTATGATTCAAATCCCAAGGATTATAAACCATCAACATGGCACACAAATCATGCAGCACAATTCCTATCCAAAACAATTTCACACTGAACTAATTTCATCCACACACAATGAGCCAGTACTGAGAACTAGAGATCAGCATTTCACTTCCTAAACTTTGTGAGGATCCACAATGCCATAAATCATCCATTCAAAGAATCCTGAGTTTACTTGTTTGCCGACTGAATCTTTTTGCCATTAATATTATCAGATTTAAGAAGAAAATGTTGCACGTTACCATTGGTAGATACAACGGTTCCATTGCTTTTTTGCCCCCTCCTTTTCATTGGTGATATTTATGTTTAGAAGCTATATGGAAGCACAATTTAAAGCAATACCTACCAGTAGTGGTTACCTTATCTTTTTGACTGACAACGATGAGATTTCTGTCATGCTTTACCTCTCCTATAGTGCTAGTGATGGGATTTTTTGGAAATCTTATTACTAGGGTCACAGTCATGGTCTCCGACGGAGCTTTCAATCAAAAAGGCAATCAGAAGGTTATACATTCGCGAGTTTCCCTACAAAGGAGCCCTGCAAAGAGCCACAGTGAACAATATAACACCTACTCAGGAGCTACTTGTGTTATATCTGTGTGTAGATATAAACAATAATCTTATCCATATCTTACATCAACTTCCTTTGCTCCAAGGAGTGTGGTCTAGATTAGAACTTGGTCTAACATCAGATGGAAATCAGATCTTAACACTTGTGTTACCGTAACATGGCACATTACACTACACAATACCCTTTCACGTTGGCCAAATGATTAATAGAGCCTTCACAAGAATGCATTTGACTATTATTGAAATCTTTTACAAAATGTGTTGAGTTTCATCTGAAACCCTGATGAATGCAACTTTTCTATCTTTAGATGACTCCACTGTTTAGTGTACGTTGCTGAGAGCGTTGTGTAAAGCTATTCAGATGGAACGTGTGAATACAGCCTAATTTAAATAAATTGGAGACTTCATTAATTTCATTAAAACCTTTACAATGCATTTAGAAGTGGTGTTAGCATATTAGTTATCTGCAAACTGCAGTCATTAAAGGCAGCTGCGGCATAGCTAAAGCAAATGTCAATGTTTCCATTTTGAAATGCATGCAGAGTTGGGGATGATGCGTCAAGCTATTTTTGTTTATAGAAGAAACATAACTGAGAATCCTAGAGACAATAATTTCTTTTTATTAGCAACATTCAAAAAAGGTTGGGAGGTTAATTTTCAGCATGGCACACAGAAAATTAGACATATGCTTAAATCCTCTTGTGGTATGAGGTTGCTGCATGTTCAATTCTCCAGGCACTGTCTCAAAATTGCCCCCAACATCTTTTTCTTTTGTTATTCTCACTTTATCCCCTATTTTAAACAGTGTATTGATGTGATTGCCAATAGTGAACTATTTAATTGATTAATAAATGACTGAAGAAACTGTAGTAGTCAGAGGTTTATAAAGAACCTTTTAGCTATTCACAGCTCATGATTCCTCTCTATAGGGTACAGGTTAAACTGAAAAGAAACAGCAATCACCAGAAAGGTATTTATAAAAATATATTTCACAAAGTAGGAAACAATACAGGAGTTTCTCTGAATACAATACATGAAGTAAATAAACAAATGATAATATAGCATCAAAACAAAGTAGAAAATTAAAATGATTTGCATGGAATACTCAGTTTTATTATACAATTGCTACTTCTAAATGGCAAGTTTGCATTACAAATTGAATATGCTTGCAGCTCCTAGTGCTGTTTTCGGTGTGTGCAAGAGCCCTGGTGCATCACCATGAATATTATATAAAAGGAATGCTAATAACAGAAGCAGTAAAATTATGTACATACTGGTTCCTGCTCTAATACAGTGGAGAACTATAAGCATTGTTTTACTGTACTGTGTAATGTGTGGATTTCTAAAAGTCTACAGTTTAAATATTCACATGAACCAGTTTACTTCCAGCTGTTTGTGCTTGTATTAAAAACGCCAGTTACCAGATTTATGAAGAAAATATAAAACTGTCAAAAGTTTTATCTGGGAAAGTTTTATTCCTGCCAGCATTCACTTAAAACTCAGCTACTGCAAATGGATAGGTTACTGCTTTAACCTGCAACAAATTGTCATTTTCTTTTCAAAACGTACATGTATTAAACATTCATTTTATATATAGAAAAAACTCTAAAGGTTTATTAATGGATATAATTTAGTTTTCTTTATAATCTTACTCTATAGATTATTACCCTTAATAAATAAAAGCAGTAATGGACATCAATAAAATATTTATTTCAAGGATTAAACAAATAAATTCAATCTTTAGCAATAAAATCATTAATTGTTTCATATATGTAAGTCCATCTCCTTTCAGAGTTTCTTTTTCTTTCCCCTTTCAGAAGATGGAGTAGGAGTTCCTTCTTCTAGAAAACAATCCTCTTTTAAAGTAGGGTTTTGAACCCCCACTCTTGAACCTCTGCACATTGGTAGGGTTTATAATCCCATCACTGGAATGGATTAAGAACATGTGAATATTTTAAGGCTTGACACAATATTTAAAGATGACGTTCAGTCTGTGGTTATGTGGCCAACAATTACTGTATGTACAATGTATGGTCACTGCACAGTAGAAGCCAGTAGGGATTTACAGTGCTGTTTCCATTCAGCATTGCAAAGAAGACCAGATATTGCTTTTAACATTTTTGTGGTAGGATCTTTGTTGGCAATGCGGAAACAAACCATTAGCTTTACATACTGACAGCCAATTCTGTTCAATAGCAGAATCACTGCAGGTCCATTATCTAGAAAAGCACTTTTTTCTTTTCATTCCTTTCATTTCACTGAAGATTATCAAAGATCCAAATCTCCATCTTCAGAGTGGTCAAGTGAATATCGAATATCCAAAGACTTCTAGACACTCCACATACTTTACTTCACACTCCACAAGACTTATACCTCCTAACATATACTTTTTTTTTATTCAACATTACAATGAAGGTGATTTTATGATTTTTTAGATGACTGGCGCTAAACTTGCCTCTAAAACAAAAAGCCACATTAGTCATAACTAACAGCAGTGGCCCTAGAATATTACATGATCCTTAAGTCAAGAGTGAAAAAGTTTGTAATCCACTGTCAAGTTTCTTTGTCACTTTCTCCGACTGAGTAGAGTTCTCCAAGTCTTTTAAAGCGGGGACCCCATTCACTGAGGTAGTCAAAATTCTGATCTGAGTCTGATGTAGAGGACTCCAAAGAACTAAGGGAACCAGCCACTGAGCCTCTTCCTTCATAGCCATAAATCTGGATGGAGTCATAAGGTGGAGCCGTGGGATCATTATCAGCTTCATGAAGCCTTACGTTAATAAATTCATCAACGTCAACACCATTAGGAACAGGTGCAAGCCCCTGCCTGGGCATAAACTGAAGATCAGGTTTAATATCCTTACGGGGTAAAAATCCATTAATTCCATCTGGATTTTGCAAAGTCGCAATGTCAAAAGCTTCTGTATCTTCTTCGCCACCTCCTTCATCATCATAACGAATTATATTTTCCCTCACGTCTTCCTCATCTTTGATAATCAGAGGCTCATTTTTATGTCTTCTCAATGTTACAAACAGCACCACAATAACTGTAAAAAAGCATCACAGGCTGATTACTTAAGAAAACATCTAATCAAAGCAGCTGTAAACTAGATTTTTTTTGTAGAGGGCTACAGACAGTATCCTTCTACAAGAGTAATAAAGCCATAATAAAAGCTGAAAGAGCTAGAAATGTAACACGCTGGTGGAATGGCAAAAATTTGATCAGGAGCTAGGGGAAGGAGCTCTACTTTCCTATTACCGTAACCCTATATGTATAAAATAGCTTATTTAGGCCCAATTTTTTTTAAAGAGTCAGAATTTTGAATGTCTCCATTTCTAAGCTTCACTTCAGACAGCTTTGGCCTGATTTTCAGATGGCTGATTTCTGAGAATTCACAATCCCAACCGAAATCAATAGGAACTGTTCAGCATCTCTGAAAATGAAACCCTAGTGCCCAGATGCATAAAGGTATTTAGGTACTTAACTCCCATTGATGTACCTTTGTGAATATGGGCCTATGTGTCTAAAGCTGGGCATGCAAAAATGGAGACAACCAAAATTAGGTGACACTTTTTGAAAATATGGCTCTGATCATAGTCACAGGAAGAAATCTTTTGTTGACCTGTTGCTCAAAGGCCATACAGTACTACAGTAAGGAGAGTGAAACTGTGATGGAGGGGGTGGGGGAAAAGAGGCTTAGGTCATCCTAATTTTAGAATTATGGGTAGGTGCACAAAGAGTTGGGCTTTAGTTACTATTTGTGGTTTCTGCAGCTTAATTCTGAAACCTGTTACTCAGCAGAGCAACAGGGCTCTTCCATCACTGTTCTCTCTTGCTTGCTGATGTCATATACTACTTTTTTATGTGTTTGATTCAAATATACTGTGCTTTTTATCTTGTAAAACTGCAATCTCTCTAAAGCCAGTACAATCCGGAATAAACTCATACAAGTCTTGGAAAAAATAGCATATAACAAATAATTCAGTTTCCAACATACACGGTATAGTCTCAGTTCACCTTCTTACTCAACGTTTCTAAAGCCTGATATGAATTGGTAGATTTGATTTCATAATACAACTTTTATTTAAATGCAATTTCTATGTAAGGATCTTTGGAATAGGGACTGTGCTTTCTGTTTTGGTACATCATTTAGTACAATAGGGCTCATCATGACTGGGTCTTAGGGCATTAATATAATTCATATATATTCTTTTTCTTCTTCTAGCCTTAGACTCATCTATATGCAGTTGAAGCAATTACTCCAAAACTCCACAGCTACTCAAATTTATATATATTAACACTAATAATTAGATAATATTTTTCCAGATAGCATCACCTTTACCATTTGGTTTCTTTGTTTATTTATAGTCATTTATGATCCAGAAAAATGTTGAACAGCAGGGTGTAAATGAATACATACCAAGCAGCAAAATGATGCATGCTAATATGGCAATTAAGGCTCCCATACTGAGTCCAATAGGAAGTACATAAGCTTCAACGTTACAGGACTGAACAACACCATCACTGCTGCAACCGCAGACCCGAATTGTAAGGGTGCTGGTGCTGCTCATGGGAGGATTTCCACTATCACTTATTACGATTGGTAAAAGATACACTTCTTGCTTCTGACGGCTGAATCCACTGTGCTTTGCCAAAATGCTGAGTGTATTACCTGGAAAAGTGAACATTTAAACAGCTGGATCATTTCAAAATAGCTGCTGAAAACAATTTTTCCCTAGTTCATAAATCCCCCACACAAGCACATACATACTGTGTCACGCACATCAGCCCCCTTCACCAGCCCCAGCTCCACTTACCAGATACATAAGGCACTGACCTTCTCAGCTTGCACATTCATAAAAACTAACTTCATGAAACCAGTGTATGGAAAAGTAAAGTAATCCCACCTGCTATTAGTTCATTTAATAAAGTACACCCATAAGTAAAAACAAATTGTGTTTTGTATTTTACATTGAAGCTACGTAGTATTGCTCCCACAGTAAAAGAAACATTTTTGTTGTTTAAAGTGGCAGAATTGTATAGAAGAAAACCAAAAGGAAGTGCTAGATTGGGTTAAAAGCTGTGGGCCTGATTTTCAAAGGTGATGAACATTTTTATTTGAAAGGTAGTTATTGGTACCTTGAAAACTAAATCCTATTTTCTTTTCAAAAGAGCATCCTAGCCCTCAATCTTGCAAAGACTTATGAACATGCTTTAATTCTATGCATGGTAGTTGCCCCATTGACTTCAGTGGGATCACTCATGCGTAAAGCTACCCTTTACCAATGCCTGACTTCTGCCATTGGCAGCATATCCAGCCTTGTGCACTGGAACTGAGCACAGTCACCAATGCGAGGAGAGTGACAATGGAAGAAAAGGGATTTGCCACAATTACAATTGGAAGAACTGCCTTCACTTTGGCAACTTTTTTTCCGGTGGTGTTTTAAACACAATTTTGGCAGGTTGTTGGTTAGAAAATTCTAGGAAGTCACCATCAAGAAATCAGTTTTGGCCATCAGCTGCCTATTTGTTGGCTTTGTGCTTTAAAGAGATATATGTGGTAATGAAGTTGTGCTAATATCAAGGATCACTCAGCTAGATCGTATACATGGGCATTTGCTTTACCCATGTGGTTAGGGTGAATATTTGATTTACAGATCACACGTACTGTTCTCTCACACATAGTTAAACCTCTTGTATTCTCACAGCTTTCAACCATAGTGGACACAATTAAAACAATCCAAATTTAACTCCTGCGGTAGTTAAGTTTACTGTGCTATTTGTGATATTTTCAAAAATTGGCAATACTGTAAATACTATGGTGTGGCAAATGTCGATTTTGTTTAATGGTACCTAATATGTGTAACTGTACATCAAATAACTGACTCAGATTCTCACAGGTAATTATTGAATTTAGTTCCTCACTTAACATAAGAGATTTTCTATTGCCTTTAGGTAACCATAGAATCCAAACATTTACCAGCCCACTCCTTTCTAATATAAATGATTTTGTATGTGGCAGAATGTTCATGTTTTAACGACTGTAAGTAAGCACTTAAAATATACAAGACACTTTGATTTATTTACATGCTTAATGATTCATCTCAGCTTTTAACTGCTTGATTCAGAGGAACAAATAATAAAACTCAATGTTTGGAGTCATGCCCTAACAGAGTGCATGTTGATTCATGTTAACTGGTTTTGTATATTCCTTCACAAAATAATAATAATAATTAATAAAATAATTACCCCAGACCCCTACATACAAGTATTGTGATGTTTATGTGTCTTTCTGAAAACCCTAATATCAGTGATGGAAAATGGAAAGATAAAGCTATACATCACATTTGGGGCTGAAGGGTTAGATTGCAGCTCTTTTCAGTAACCTCTTTTCTCCTGTATTCCCAGAGTAAATGTGCTTGAAATGCTATGAAAAAAGCAGTCTCCTCATATTTTGTGTTATGAAATGGTTTTGACTTAATCGCTAAATGACATTTCATGGAAAGCAGGAAATTGAAGAGGGAGGGTTGTGTGGCTGGAAGGGAGAGAAAATTGAAAGATAGGCAAAGTTCATACAACTGACAGATAGCACAAAGGCCCCTCTCCTGAGATGTGGCTGAAAAACACTCAGTGCAGCTCAGGAGGTGGTTGGTGTGTTTGTGGGTGGGAGGGGGACGGACAAAGGAACCTCTGAGATACCTTTGTGCTCCCTTGATCCTGGTGCCATTCAGGTTTCTGGTGTACACTGAAACTCCCTTAGGGCTGTTCTATGTATACCAACTTTTCATGGCCCCAGGGGCCATTCCAACAGCAATAGATCACGGGGGCAGTGACCACTAGCATTAGACCAACATTAAAGAAGTCATGCTCAGTGCCCTCAAAGAGCTTGCAGTCTGTAAAATACAAAATACACAGGAAGAGAGAGATGGAAGGTAGGGGAATGGGTGGGGGGGGAGAAGCTATTCAGGTGGTTGGTCACATTCTGATAAAGTTTTAACAACATAGTGCATTGTTCTTGGTGTGTGTGTGTGTGTGTGTGTTCATTTAGGTGAGGGTAGATACAGAATACAGACAACTCCATACTACCTAACAAGAATACCCTAGGACAGGGGTCGGCAACGTTCGGCACGCGGCTCACCAGGGTAAGCACCCTAGCGGGCTGGGCCAGTTTATTTACCTGCTGACGCGGCAGGTTCGGCCGATCGCGGCCCTCACTCGCCATGGTTCGCCGTCCCGGGCCAATGGGGGTGGCGGGAAGCCGCGGCCAACACATCCCTCGGCCCACACCAAACGTTGCCGACCCCTGCCCTAGAAGATACTTACCAGTAGATGTGGTATTACTGATATAATAATAGTAATTTCTATAATTGATTGAGCCTGTAGCAGAGTATTAGAAAATGGACAGGTTCTTGTAGCTGACTAATTAGTTTTAGGATGACCAGATGTCCTGATTTTATAGGGACAGTCCCGATATTTGGGGTTTTGTCTTATATATAGGCTCCTGTTACCCCCCACTCCCTGTCCCAATTTTTCACACTTGCTATCTGGTCATCCTAATTAGTTCCATAAACAGAAGAAGAAAAGAGGGAGTTGGCTGTTGCATAAAGCAGGGAAATGAAGATTAGGACTTCTAGGAACCTAATTCTCCACTCGCATACACCAGTTTCATGATGGTGTAGCCACAAGGACTGGGTGAGAAATGGTTTTCCCATCCCATGAGAATTTAAGAGTTCAATAAATGCTCCCATCCCAAATTGGGACAAAAAGTCAAATTCTAAAAAAAAAATTGTGGTCCAGAACCGCCCTCTCCCCCACCCCTATCAGTTCAGGTCATTCAACACATTTTGTTTCAATAATTTCAAAACATTTTTTTTTTAGATTTTGACCTTGTTTTCCTCTTTTTTTGAATTTTTTTTCATATAAATTAAGTTACATTTCTAACTGAAGTCATTTTGAACCAAAACAAAAACCAAACCCCCTTTTTGTTTAGAAATTGTCAAAATGATACATTTAAACAATTAAAAAACTTTTAATCGCCATTTTTTCACGTCAGGAAACTTATCTAAAGCAACCCTTTCCTGTGAACACTTTGTTTCAATAAATCAATATTTTTGGCAAAAAAAAAAAAAAATTAATAAAAAATTTCCCAATCAGCTCTAATAATCACGTGGGGTGTGTCTACACTGCAGCTGGTAACGAGTTTTCCAGCCTGGGTAGACAAGCTCCCACCAGCTTGAGTCAAGTGAGCACACTAAAAATAGCAACATGGCTGCTGCAGCTTGGGCTCCCAAGCCCATCTGACCCTCTGGATCTGAGCTCAGGTGGTAAGCCTCTGCCAGGGCTGCAAAATTCACGCTGCTATTTTTAGCATGTGAGCTTGAACCAAGCTAATGAGTCCATCTAGCAAGGTGGGAGGCGTGCTCCCAGCTGCAGTGTAGATACACCCCTAGTGTAGCAGAGGAGAGAACCAGGCCTGGTTCTACCAGATTTGATTTCAAACATCCCTCCTCGCAAAATTCAGAGGTGCTTGGTTTCACAGTTCTAATTTAACTGATTATATCTAAAGCGGACCTAATTATTTAGATCTGAGTTTGAGTTTGTATTTTAGTATTTAGTATAAAGCAACATTTTTGAAGTTGAAGCTGATTACAGCTGAATACCTCTCTAGTACAGAAAGGATTCTCCTTCACTTTTCAGCTGTGGGAATCAGATTTTCCTTATGTCTTTTCAAGTTAGCAACAGTCACATCACAACTGATGGCACCATGGAGCTAAATAGATAGTCTAGTCCTTTCTCATGTCCTTTTTGGAATTATAGGAAGTGTGCCTGTTTATTAAAGCTAAAATTTCAGGTGTGAGTTCTCAAGGATTTAGACAACCCAAACAGCATCAAACTCCTTAATTATACCCCTTATTCTGCGTGCCACTCTGATGTAATGGAGAAGATGTGTGTATGGAATCAATGATTAGTACATCTTCAGAATGAAGCACAACTGCACTTCTTTACACTGGTTAAAAATGTCAGAGGTGACATTGAAATGCACATATAGCAACAAAATCTCCCTCCTATCTCATACATGCTCACCAGCTGAATTGCATGGTATCAAACATCCAAAGGTAAAGAAAAAAGGTACATTACTAAAATTATGCTGTAGTTCAATTTATTTAAGGGTTATTTTTAAAATGAACCTAATTTATTTTGTGGGTATAATCTTGGAATATCCTAGCAGGGCATGTTCAGCAAATTGTGTTTCCCCCCTCCTAGTCCCAGTCACTATTTTGGTGAGATTTTTTTTTTTTAAACACACATTTCTGTACATTTTTTTTAAAATGACCATTTAAAGAGATTTTAGCGTGAGTTAAATCCATAATCCTTTTCTTTTGAGCTTCCAAAGGAGGGGTCAGACAAAACTAAACTCCAGTCCTCCACAGAGAACCACACCCCTGTGTTGAAGTCCATGGGACTGCACATAGTTCTCAAGGAGCAGGACCATATATGGTTGTTTTGTCCACATTGTTCCTATGCTCTTTTCTTTCTCCACACCTGATTCTTAAAAGAAAAAGAAAAAAAAGGCAGCTGAACTTCTGGGGCTCAGTCCCTGCCCTCTCACTATCTTGTATCTAAGACATAGTCCTGCATGGGATAGCATCATGCATGGGGTCATCTTCCCATTGGGAGCTCCAGGTGTGCTTGTGCATGAAACACATACAATGATTTCCAGTTACAGAGACCCTCCCTCGAAGAAGCTACTTGCCTGTGTGACTAGCCAGCTCTGCTAAACCTGGCCCGGCCTGTACCCTTTGGAAAGGCTAGCACTACTGTGAGTGGGATCTTTTCAGTCTTTATGCTGCTGGAACACAAAGCCCTCTTGGGAAGGCTCCTTGCATTCCATTCCTGGCCTCCTCCTCCTGTCCCCGTTGCATATAGGAAGGGTCAGACACTTGCTTTGACATGAAAACATATTTTTTGTTTGCAGCTCCTTCTTCTTTCTGACGCAGTCACCCTATTCCTGTTCGCCCCAGTGTAACGTGTTGCGGGTGTAGAACAGGCAGATGCAGACGAGTCATGAACAAAACGGGCAGGCGGTGCAAAGAGAAATTCTCTTTACTGGGCCCTGCTTGCACAATGAGCTTCATAAATAGAACTACTGCTCCCATGCTGCCCTTCACCTATTACCCTTTCACACACAAGGGTGCAGCTAAACCATTCAGCCAATAGGTGGCTCCACTGAAACCTCCATGAGAAAGAGCACTGACAGCTGCCATTGCACGAAGAGGGGATTCTTGTATGTTTAAAGATGTTTACAAACAACGGATGACAACAGATCTTTCAGTTACAGCACAAGGAAGAGGGGGAAGAGAGGAAGAACTGGAGAGTGACGTAAGAGGGAGGAATTGGATGCTCTGGGGATAAAGTGGAAAGGCAGAGTGTGAGGGGGGGGGAAAGAATTGGGAAAAAACACATGGGAAAAGGACTGGAGAAAATGGGACGGAGGAGAACTGGGATGGGGACAATGAAGGATGCATTTCTTCCACCCTTGCTCATGCTGGGTGGTATGTTACTTTGCAAATAGTCCTACTGATTTCAGGAGGACTACTTCTCACAGAGTGAGGTCCTACTCAGCGTGAGTAATCTGGCCCAAAAGAAGGGGAAAAGAGAGGACTAAACTTGCTCTTTGTGCAGTGACTGTCATTTACTACATATTTATACAGCTAGCACCAGGTGAGCTCAACCTGGCTGGCCTGTAGGTACCAACGTGATATCAGAAGAGGCAGTAGACAACAAGAGGAAAGAAAGAGCTTTGTCAGCTAGAAGAAGACTACTGTTGAGCTAAATGATAACGAACCTTAAATATGGTGCAGTAGATATCGAGGAGACACAAGGGTGGGGCTCAATCAGATGTTCCCACAGTGGCAACCTGAACCTGTCCTCAGGAAAAAAGCAGCGGGTGACATTGAGAAAATTGTTTTGACAATGGATAGAAACTGCTCACTGCTGCTGTGGGAATCATGTTAGCAAGAGCCTCTAATTTGCCCCCTCAAAGTAAAAAAAGAAGAAAATGTCACCTAGTGCTGCTGGAAATATGGCCTGTACATGAAGAGCAACAGCCCCCAGCTTGCCTTTTATTTAGTTCCTAAAACTTGAAACTTGCAAATAAATCACAGCTGATTAGTAATAAATTCAATTTATCTGATTTGCTTTCCCCTCCCTGTGGACACTTTCTTTATAGTACTTGTAGCTGGAAAAGCATCAGGCAGCTCCTCCAGGAACAGACACCAATGCTTCTGCATGAATTAACTTGGCAGCAGATGCTCAGCAGAGTAGAGGATGATCACTCTCCACTCATCTCTCTAATTAACCTGCTGATCCTTCATTATAGCGCTGTCCGTGTTATTTATTCATGCTACTTTTATCATAACAAAGAAAAGTACGGGGGGAGGTGGGAGGACAAAAAACAAACCCCCTCCATGTATTAATAAAGCTCTGACTGAAGCTGACAGAAGCAGAGACATTCAAAACTCAGGCTCCTAGATGCACAGAGGATTCAGACCCACTGTTCAGAGAGTCCACTAACATCCATAATAATCACAGTGACAAAATGTAACACCCTTGCTGCTGAATTCTGCTATGAACTATAGGACATTGATGGAATTCATTGGAATACCCGAGTTTTGTTAAATATCAGTTGTTCACTGGGGAGGGAACGGGAGATGCATTTTATCCTGAGGCCTGGAGAATGGTGTGAGACGAGTATGGTAGCTCAGTCAGCATAGTGGTCAAGAAATTTGCCTTGATTCAAGCCAAATTCTGCTGTTATTTACAGTGATGTAAATCCAGCGTAACTTCATGGACTCCAATAATTATGTTTTTTTGTAACGCAGAACAGAATTTTGCTTTGGGCGTTTATTTTAACCAAACACAAAATCGGTAATTTAAGTCTGAGAATGAGTTTCAGTTTCTTGACATGTCTCAGTACAATGTACTTCAGTGGAGGCACAAAAATGAGAGCACTGGGACAATGAAATATTAAGCATTAAGACTGTGTCGTAAGATAGTTTAGTGAAAGCATCATTTTGATAAATAGTTTGGCAATGTCAAATAAATCTGACATCCTATTGAATCGCATTGTTTTGATTTCATTTGTGCAGGCTGACACCTTATGTTTTTCGTGGAGTTTTTAAGATGTTTTCCCCCTTTCACTCTCCTTGTGCTCAAAACTGGCTGAATCATTCTTGCTCAGACTTACACACACACACACACACACACACACACACAAAAATATCCACAACTTTGGACGGATACCAATCCTAGAATATCTGAGCCAAAATGATGAAAGTTTCAAAAATTACAAGGGACTAAAAAACAGGAGGATAGATTGGCTATTGTGCAACTTTATTTATGCCAGTTGCTGCTGCTCCTACTATCACGAAACAAGGACCAACCACAATCCACAGTATGTCCAAAGCTTGAACATGATCTTTCTAACGATTCAAAAGCAGTTCACTGAAAATATTTTAAAACGAGCTTTGTGGCTGTCTCTGTACTTATAACGTTTGTTTACAAGTGGATTTGCCGAACTCCCATAAAATAGATGGCTATGGAAATATTTCCAGCACAACTGAAACCAAGAAGTGACAATGGAGCCAGTACTTGTGAGATGGCCAGTGTAATTTCTAGACCCAATGACTTGTAAAAGCACCACTTAGCACTTGTTCCTGCACAGGGCTGAGTGCTTCCTGAAGGCTTCCAAGTACCCTCAGCTCTCACTGAGCTGTTCCGAGATAGCTGGATGAAAGGTTACAAGGGCAAGTGAAAAGTGTTATGATCACAATGCCCCAAAGTTTCAAAGTAAAAAGCCATGTTCATGATAAAGTATGTTGATTTTACAAAGCAAAATGCTAACCCTGAAACATATGTACATAAAAGTGTGGGTATACATTCAGTAGACATGAGTGGCTTTTATGACACTGGCATCAACCTTGATTAACTTGCATGTGAAAATAAAAAGCTGGTCCTCAAAATGGAAAGACACATACAGAAAATGTGACTGACAATTTTTAAGCGTTTAAAAAAAAAGAAAAGAAAAAGAAACACCAGCAGTCAGTTTACATTCAAGTGTAACTTTGTGTATGCACCTCATCTTGCTTCTTTAATTCCTTGACACACTCTATTTACAGATCAGTAGATTTTCCTGCTGGGTAAGCTTCCACCTACCTAGCTCTTTTTCTGTCTCTCTCTTTCTCTCCCTTTTGTAGTGCTCTCAGAAAGATCAAATCATTAATGGTATTAAAGACTTTGTGGTAGAAATTATTATCTATGCTGGATATATTACTTACATGAAGAAAGAGTTTTTAATTGGAAATTTTACAGCTGGAAACCTCAGCACTGCAGAGTTGTGTATTTCTTCACGTTTATTGGAGCTAATACGTATTGTACAGGGTTTGAATAAACACTATTATCATAGGTGGCTTTTTATATGCACTTTGGAGAGCTAAAAAGCAGTTTCTCCATAATACAAAGAGCCCTGTCAGATAATATGGAGAGAAGTAAGGATATCCTTATTAAGATATTCCGTGCATTCTAGAAGTGAAAATATGAGGACATTTCATTCATTTCTTATCTCATTCCATAAGTGATAGGAGTTCTCCTGGAGAGTTTTAAAGAATTTAATAATAAAGTTATCAGTAAGTATGTTTGAGTGGGAATGGTCACAAAACAAACACAGAATCAAAACTCTGTTGTATTTAAAGAAATGAGAGTCATACATTTGGTAGCCAAATATAAGTCTGTAGAGGGGAAAAATACCAGACAAATACTTGGAGAACATTTCAGCTCTTTACGTGACTACTAATCCACTTTAATCCACGTGAATATTAATCCATTATGCCTCCTTACTACTATTAACTATGATAAGCAAATATTTTCAGATCATCTAGCAATACTTTGTTCATGTATTAACTTGCTCATTGACAATTATGGTCAAATTTTCAACCCCCAATACATGCACATTGAAAGAACTCTAACTTAGATTGTTAGCTCTTTGGGGAAGAGACCATCTTTTTTCTCTGTGTTTGTACAGCACCTAGCACAACGGGGTCCTGCTCCTTGATTAGGGCACCCGAGCACTATAGTAATACAAATAATAATAACAAATGAACAATTGGTGCCACATTGTTCTACACCAGGGGTCGGCAACGTTGGCACGTGGCTCGCCAGGGTAAGCACCCTGGCGGGCCGGGCCAGTTTTATTTACCTGCTGACGCGGCAGGTTCGGCCGATCGCGGCCCCCACTGGCCGCGGTTCGCCGTCCCGGGCCAATGGGGGCGGCGAGAAGCGGCGCGGGCGAGTGAAGATCCCTATTTTACAGTATAGAAAATGAGGCAAAGAGATTAAATTGCTTTTCTAAGCTCACACAGTAAGGCTGCTGTAGACCCAGGGGTTGAACCCAGAGCGTCTCAGTTCCACACTAGTGCCTCAATCACAGGACTACCTTGCTTTCTCGTATGCCTCTATGTTAACACCTATACAGTGACAATAAAAAATCAAATGGACGCCGAAACTGTAAAGTTCTTATCTGTAGATGCAGGACCAAAATTAAGTACACACCAAACCAGTCACTCTCACAGTCCTGTACATTTGGGAACCCTCTGTGAGCTCAGCTATTCAGGAATGCATTTCCCTTTTCTGGTTCTAGCAGACCCAGAGAAAAAGAAAATTCACAGATCAATCTCTCTTCTAGCATCAAGAATTTAGGAGCCAACTCAAAGCCCAGCCCCTTCACCACCCACAATGTAACAGGACACACAAATCATAAGTAAGGCTACGCTTATGTCACGGAGGTCACAGAAGACGTGCCTTCCAGAGACCTCCGTGGCATTTTCTGTTTCAGCCCCCGGTCTGTGGGGCCCAGGCAGGGTTCCAGAAGGGCGACAGCCTCCTCAGGGTCCCCCTGCAGATTTCCAGCAACAGCTCATAGCCTCCTCAGGGTCCCCCTACAGGAGACAGTCTCTTCAGGGGGCCCTCCCCGGGTTCCAGCCACCAGGGACAGCCTTGCGGGGCGGGGGGTTGGGGAGGAACCCTGCAGTTCCCAGCCACCAGGGTGGCAGGGGAAACCATGGAGCCGCAGGAGGTAGGTCATGGCTTCCGTGAATTTTTGTTTATTGCCTGTGACCTGTCCATGACTTTTGCTAAAAATAACCATGACAAAATCTTAGTCTTAATCATAAGGCTAGCCCTGCGTTGCAAAACTGGACTACGAGTCCTAGTCTAGGCTAGAATACAAAGCACAGACACTACTTTGTTGCTCCTGAAAGGATTTCATTCACACTGCTTTGAAAGATACATCTGAGGTTCTTTTACTTAACAATGTTCTTTAGTCTGTAGCACGTTTAAAAATATGTAAAAGGGGAACACAGAACAGGACAACTTTTGATTATGCAAGTCACCATTGCAAACCATATGAGCAAGTGAACAGTGATTAATTTCACTGTGGGAGAGGTGAGACAGCATTTTTTTTTCTAGAGTAAATTGAATGCTTTGGAATACCTACTTGTATGCAGTGTAGTTGTAGCTGTGTCAGTCCTGGGATATTAATGAGACAAGGTGGGTGTGGTAATACCTTTTATTGGACCAACTTCTGTGGGAGACCTGAGTTCAGTTCCTGCTCTGCCCTAGCTTGTCTCTCTCATCAACAGAAGTTGGTCCAATAACAGAGATCATCCCACCCATCCTGGAATATCTGGTGCATCACACATATATAACACCAGATACTGTAGGTAGGTTCACATGCAAGGTCTGCTTTGAAAAAGGATTTTTTATTAAAAACAAAACAAAGTCTTGCTGATCATGAGAACAATATTGCTTGAGTAAGGCCCTTTGCATAATCTTTTACAATAAAGATAAAAATGTCCCATTGAATCAGAAGGCTTATTAAAATAATCTGAAACTAAATTATGTAGTTTTTATGGTACTTTTGGGGTGATTTATGATAACAAATCTTACAGGCTCTGAAGCATTCATGGATATTTCAAAATGACCTGCTTTTCATGAAAACCAACATTTGTGATGTATCTTCTGAAAAAAAACAGATTGATAGCTGCTATCAAATTTGATAGCAGATACCAGATATGAAGAAAAAAATTTGCACTGTAAAATTTTAGCTGGCTGATCAAATTATGTCATTTACATCCTATTTTGTCACATGTCCTGCTGACACATGGCAGAGTAGAATTTAAGTCACATAATAGATGGCTGCCATACGCAATGTAATTTCCTAATTGTGAGCTCTATTAGTCTGGGGAAATAACCTTCCAAGAGAAGTATGGAAGACCTAAATTTCTTAAATCATTTAAAATACTGAATAAAATACCAGAGAACATAGCAGAGAGAACGATAGTGCACAGATGGAGAGATGGACCACATCATTTCATAAATCTTTTACATCCCTAAATTTATGGTTCTTTGCCAACAGCTTAAATAATAATGCTTGTTTATAACATAAATTAACCACTGGATCAACTGGTGGATAATCAGCCTAACGTGTTTACAGAGTATCTATTCCTATGCTGAGATTAAAGTGCACCATGGAGAATTTCAAAATAATGAACAAACTATTTTCTGGTTTATTGTTATCATTCTTATAGGTTAAAATTTCCCAGAAATGAAAAATAATAATATTTATTCTGCTCTTGTGCAGCATTGACATAAAAAGGGATTATTTAAGTAATAAAAAATAGAGGCAAACAATGCCAAGGTGAAGGAATGGACATTTTTTCCTCCCTTTTGAAAAATGTGAACTTTAAATAATTGTCTGAATAATTTCTAGTTCTATGCCTTTGGAAAAGTCAGAACTTTAGGTAATTGTCTCTTAAGTATTCTAAAACTTTCCTGTGACCTTTAGTCCGGCAGAGCTGTAATCAAACATACCTGTATGGTCATTTCCAGTCTAGAGGCAACTATTATATTTTACACTTGGGTCTGCTAACCCTTTAAAAGCTGGATAGAAATTTCTTTGTCCATGAGGTGATCATACAGAACATTTGTACTGACAGTATGAGACTGTATTTGTTTTATCTTTAACAGGAAGGTAAAAAAACAAGTGAATAATTCAGATGCAGAATCTTTACTTTTTTTTTTTACACTTACATGAATCTATGAATGTGGGGAATGGGGGTGGGGGAGGCACAGAGGACAGCAGCTTTGGTTTCCAGATCTATCTCATGTACTTATATGGTCCCCGTCACCACACAGTCTTTAACTTATTTATCCTCCCAACACCCAATGTGAGGGAGGGAAATGCTACCATCCCCATTACAAATGGGGAATTGAGGCAGAGTGACTTGCCCAGGATCACACAGGAAGTTTGGGGTAGAGCAGGAACTGAACACAGTCCAAGTTAGTGCTCTAGCCACTGGAACATCCTTCTTCTCTAAACTCCTATTGACATCAATGGGGTCAGGTTTTCACCTGAGTTTCTTAATTTTGTTCTGTGCTGCCTACAGTCATCAGACAGTTTCAAGGTACAACTTTCCCTACCATCCTGATGTATATTTGTACCCTTGTTTCTGTTATTTCTCTATTCCATAGTTGCCTGGTTTAAAAAAATCACTGCTAAAGATAAGAATCCCTATTGTGTCTTCAGCACACTTGTGTCTTTAGCTGAAATGGCAGAATATTCACCTGGGATGCTTGCAAATTTAGGGGCAATTTCTGCTCTCAGTTACACTGTTGGAAATCCAGAGTGACTCCATTAATTTCAATGACCCTTGGATTTTGGTCTTCCCTGTAATTTCTGTGTGTTTTCTCAGTATTAATTGCCACGTATGTCTTTTTCTTAAAGAAAGGATGTAGCAGACTTCAAATGAACCCAGAGGACTCCAATCTGCAAGTGGAACATTCCTGGCCACATAATATTTTGTGTGTATGAATTATCACAATTTTCACTGAATTGCATCCTGTACAACTTCATTACAGTCAATAGCTTGATGCTGATCTCACTCAGACTGATTTATCTCCACTGATTCCAGTGGAGCTTCTTCTGATTTATATCCTTGTAAAATGGAATTGGAGTCAGACCAATGGAATTTCAAGAGTCATTAAGTTAGCACAAAATTTGACTCCTCAGTTTTGCCCAATGTACTCGGCTAGCCAGACACCTTGTTTACTTGTAATCATATTGTTCTGACATGATGTACATTTCATTCGGATCACATCACTACATATCATGTGTGTTGAATGTTGCAGCTGTAAACTATGAGAATTAATGCAAGATGCCAAGCTCTAGTATGGAAAAGAGATGAAATGGTTGTCAAATGTGCTTAGCATTAAACATACATTATTAACATGGTAATTTGCATAGACTAATGGATCATTTTCAGCATCTACAGATTATATTTAATTCTATTATGTTGTTCATTTAATCAAAAGTTTCAAAAAGTAAGAACGTACTCCATTGGTCATTATTTTAAACTGCTTTGGTAAAACTAGTGGCTATATTCTGACCTGGAGCCATGAACTTCCAATTAATTAGTATTTATATTTTGCCAAATTTGGACCAGGTGCTATGGGGGTAAATGAAAAGCTAACAACCCCATCCAGAGGGCCCTGCAACCTGAATTTTACTTAAAATAGGATGAAATGTCATAGTATTGATGACTTTGCTACAGGCATTGACATGTGAGATTTAGACATTGAAAATAATGGAAGATATGTATCTAACCCCCCTAAATCATTCTGAAAGTTTCAATTGAGAGTATCTTTCAATGCTCAGCCTCAAATGACATGGGTTTTAGTGTATGTATATATCACGCAGGTTCAATGAAATTCATGAACCTTTCATCAAACAAAGGATGAGTTTCAAGAATCCCTTCCCTAGCCCCATCTCCTTCCCTCACCCAAGCTATTTCCGCACAGGTTCTGGGAAGGGTTTCTTAGCTTAAATCAAAACCATGAGAAAATATGAAATTATTCTTGCTTTCTAAAAATCAAACTGAACTAAAAAATTTGAACCCCATGCTATGAAAAAATAAAATAAAAGCAGAGACAATTTAAAATATATCCATTTATAAAAGGTGCATATGGGGAGCTTAAGGATCAGGAGTTTTTTATATTGGCATTAATCAAATATTAGCACAAATAACTTAGCATCTCACTGTCAATGCTGAAATGACTCTTAGGGTATGTCTACACTGCAAAGAAAAACCTGTGTGACAGGGCTTTGCAGGGCTCAGGCTGTGGGGCTAAAAATAGCAGGGTAGACGTACCTACTCAGAAGAGCCCAGACTCTGAGACTGTTCCCCCTCACCGGGTTTCAGAGCCTGGGCTCCAGCCTGAGAGGGAATGTCTACGCTGCTATTTTTAACTCTGCAGCCTGAGCCAATTGACCCAGGCTCGAGACTTGGCGCCGGTGGTTTTTCTTTGCAGTGTAGACATACCCTTGTTCACACAGATGCTGACTCTACACACATATAGAATTTTAAATGATTTACCAACAGATCATACAGCACTCCAATAGAGTTGACCTGGGATCAACCATATCAACCATATCAAATTTCTATTAGAACATTTAAAAGGGCAAATGTAGGCCATGGTATTTTAGTACTGCTGTACCATTAATTCTTATAATGTGCACTTTGAGATAGTGGCCAACTTACTATAAAAACTGACTAGAATTTATCAGAGAAGTGCCTGTTGGTACTGTTGTAATAAAGATTCTGTCAGCACTTCCATTACAAACTCTTATTTTCAGGGGTTTATAACTCAGCTGTAACTTGCTATGAGAAATTTTTTAGCACACATACTCTTTGCCAAAGATCATTCCAAGCTAAATGTGGCTTAAATTATGAGACATTTTAAGAAAAAAAATATCACTTGAAATTTCCTTGGAGCTGCTGCAACTCAAAAATTGTGGCTTTGGTTTCAACAGTGTCTGATCCTGCAGTCTTTCAACATGCAAAAGTCCATTTGATTTCCGTGAGAATAAGGTGTGCGTATGACTGCAAAAACACGCTCTTACATATATTTTTAAATGTAATCCATAATATAAACTAGTGACATCATGTGTTATATTTGCTTTTAAAATTTTAAAGTCTGAGATATTGAGGTGTATAAATACTCCTTAATGTATGTGCAGTATGGACAAAGGTCATAACTGGAAGACCCACACACAGTAAAAGTCATGGATCCCAACATATCTAGCTTGGAAAGATGAAGGGTTGTCAGCATATGACACTTTGCTTCTGGGCAGTATAGTTATTTCAAACCTGATGACTAAGCCATGTAAATGCTATAGGCATGCAAACTAATTTGCACCACTATCAAAACTGGCAGATAAAGTGCTGAACAGTTTTGCAAAAACTGAAATACTTGGCAGGTACAATTCATTTGTGTGTGAGAGGAAACAAAAAGGCTATTTATTTATTTAGTTAGTTATGAATCACTTTTGTACCAAGCCAAAAACACGTGAGGCAGAAATCAAATATGGAATCCTTCCCACTGCCTCTTTCCTAAGGGGTCTCACTCCATTGATTTTGCGGCTTCTGGGTAAATTGTCCCTTTTTCGGAATTGCACAGAATTTTAGATTTGTGCCACAATTGGCCAGTGAGATGCCTCAATTGTTTATGGAAATTAAGTACATTTTTGCAGTTGCTGTTCTGACCTCTAAATCTCTGGGGCACAGCTTGCACTAGTGTTACTGGTAGCCATATATTTTGCTTGCCACACTGGATTTGCTCCCTCTATCATCTGTAATTCATGGATGAAGAATCTGTAACAGTACAGACAGTAGCTGTGATAATACAAGGTGAGACGAGCATAGTAAAACTATTAAAAGTAATAAGAATCCCAAGTGATTCTATTGGCCCAGATTAGGGACATGAGAAGATTTTAACAATAATCCAACAAATAATTTCGATCACGGCAAGAAGGCTGAATTAGCTGAGCAGTGAATCAGAAGAGCAGAGGGAAATCAACTTGGAATAGCATGAAAAATTCTGAAGGAGAATGTTAGGTACTCTGAGAAAGATATCAGTTTCCTTACCGGATGAACTAGAAGATCAGAAGGCCAGATTAAAGGAATCCCAGAAGAAGACGAGTGTAAGAATTCTTTATACAAAGTTTTCTGAAGGAACTTCTTCTGATAGAAAGAAGGCCATAGAATTCTCAACAACAAACAAACAAACAAAAGGAAAGGCGTATTTGCTGGTAGCTTTCTGTGTGTCAGGAGACAATCATAAGAGAAGCACAAAATAAGAGTGTGGATTTTTATGAAAAAAATTGACTGGAATCTTTACTGATTTAAAAATTTGAGATGTTACTAGAGAAATGGGACTAGTACCACTTCTGGAATAGACTAAGCAGATGCAGAGTGATATCTGAAGTGTGGTATCCATCCCCAAACTACCCTCCTTTATTTTTTAATACTAGCACAAAGATTGCATCCAGATGAACAAGGAATTGGAGAACTTGCTGGTATGAGTTATACCCACTAGCGAGAACAACAGTATTTCTTGAGACTAGTCCCTCCATGTAGTTCACTTGGTTGAGACCTAGAAGCATTTACTTATTTATTTTTATGAAAATTTTCTAAAGAATCAAAGGGTAGTTAGGGATTTCCTTTGTGGCTCTCATGAAAAATCACAATTTTTATTGATTTATAGGCTATTATGGTCCCCATCATCATCTGAGCACTAAGCAAACATTAAAAAAATGTACCCATACAGCTCTTCTGGGAGATGAGTATTCTATATATGGGGAAATGACACACATACCATGATTAAGTGACTTATCCAAAGCCAGATAAGAAGCTTGTAGCATTTCTAGGGAAAAACACTCTAAATCCCAGTCCAGTTCCATAATTGCAAGCCATCCTTTGGAGTGAGGCTTGCTCACAAATAATAAGGTTTAAACTTATACTGGAATGACTTCCATGTCAGTTATAGATGGATAGAAAATGGCTACATCAAAGATTATTGTTTATTATTTGTATTGTTGTAGCACCTAGAATCTTTAGAGTGAAACTTAGGTATGGCAGTTCACAACAAAACATTTTTATTTCAGTTCTTATGAGTTCCCACCTCCTATATTTTGCTTTGAGTTTGGGGTTAGGTTGAACCAAAGTCTCCAAGAGAAACTCAGACAAAATCATCAAATTCTACCTGGTTTTAGGTGAAAACCATATAAAACCACCAAGTCATTAGTTATATCCTAAGGAAAAAAATAACCAGCTCCCATGTGTGAGACAGGCAAAAATCTGCCTAAATGTGCAAATATCAGAAAAGATTGCTCAAGTGACCACCTGATTTTTCTCTTGAACAACCTGAAAATTCTATAAGCACTGTGACAAAATGGCTAATGTTGATATGGTGGGTCCCACGCTTTTCTTGGCGGGGGGCTAAGATGCCACCCCTTGCCCCTGCTCTTGGGCGCCAAGGGCCCCGCTAGTGGCCTGGGAAGGTGGTAGAGGAGGGAAGCGGGGGGAGGGGTCTGGGTTTGTTCCTCACTCTGAGCCCCAGCCCCTCTCAAACTCTGCAGGTTTCTTGCCCTCTTCCCCCTTGGGTAGGGTTACCCTCAGTCCTTAATGCTAGGAGAGGGAGTCTCCCTTCCTTCGGTTCTCTGGTCTTTCAGGTCTCAGCAACACACCTCCAAACTCCAGTCCTCTCTCCTTCCTCACGCACACTGACTGCCTGAAGCAGGGTTTTTTATTAGGTTCCTGACAGGGCCTTAATTGACTACAAGTGCTCCATTTAACCTGTAGCAACCCTCCCTAGTCTACAGGGAACCACACCTTAATTAGCCTAGAGATTATATATCTCCCCTCTCCCACTCCTCCCTGGCCCTGCTGTATCACAGCACTCAATGGCCTACAATCTTGCCAATTTTACTGAGATGATCATAAGCACCACATGGTAGTATTCTCATTGAAACTGAGAATTGACTGAAATTGAGCTCAGTCTTGCATCCCTGGTCCCCATCAATTCAAAATATGAGAGCCAAATCTTCCTCCTGGCTCATCCCTCTGACCATCCTCCTCCTCAATTGGCTCCCCTGTTTCCACAGCACCAAATACAACCTTTTTGTCTTTTCCCCCAATTCCCTTCATAACTTAGCCCCACCCTACCTATCTGACTTGTTACCTTAAGGCTGACTCCCATCTTCACTCTACCAATAATGTCAGCCACAGTCTCCCAATTTATTGCTTCTCCAACAAGCATTTTCGTGCTTTCTCCTATGCTGCCCCTTATGAGTGGAAATAGCCCCCAGTCTAAATCTATACAATCAGCACCTTGTCCCCCTCCAAATCCCTCCTCAAAATTCACCTTTTCTGTAATTCATACCAAAAACTGGCATCTGAATACAGCTAAACTGGCTGGAACAGCTCATCTCCAATTCTGTTACCCTGGCTCCCCAACCCCAAGCCTGGCCTGCGAATTTGTCTCATCCACCTATCATGCCTTGTCTTCTAGACTATAAATTCTTTGAAGTAGGGATTGTCATTTATCTCACAATACAGGGACCAGACCTGGTTGCCCTTTAGGTGCTACCATGATAGAAAATAATAATAATTACTCATGAAAAGTGTGACTAGCATAAATGTGGTTGCATGAGAGAATACTAACCCTGATAAGTTGAATTTTAACAATTAGGTACAGGTTGGAGACTCATACCGCATTGTATTTTATGCATACACATGCCACTGTGTCTGTTACGGCCAGAGGAATCCACTATGTCTCTGAATGAAATTTGCTTGCTTATGACTAGTGAGGAGGGATTCAGGTTTTTAGGGATATATTTGACACCCTCCCCACAGCCAGCCAGTCTCTGCAGCACAGAAAGCATTCACATTAAGATTGATGTAATGGTCATCTGGCTGGGAAAAATTACTGTATTTCAAATGAATAAGAAGAGGAGCTCCGTGTAAGCTCAAAAGCTTGTCTCTCTTGCCAACAGAAGTTGGTCTGATAAAAGATATTATCTCACGCACCTTGTCTCTCTGTACTTCAAATGATAATTTATTACTTCCTCAACACCACTTGTATACTTGGCACTGTATGGGAGGTTACAATCTATGCAAACCAATCCCATAGTCTTGCTTTACACTGTATGTTGTCCGCAAACCGGATTCTCTCCCTAGAAGAGGTGTATTTATCTGTTTAACTGTACTACAACTTCAGGCAGTGGGAATATCAGCTAATTCTCATCTACTGAGACCCAGTAGTTAGAAGAGAAAAAAATACAACTGAGGGGTGGAAGAATTAATTGATATTCTTCCTGACAGCCATTGGAGGATGATTAAAACAGAGCAGGTATGCAGAAACCTTACAAAATAAAATGCAAAACCAGTGACTAATAATGGACTTATGCTATAATTGCCAATTTGCTGCTCAGAAATACAAAACCAAACACATGCACACACTCCCCCAGCCAATAATGAGGTTGGGGAGAGGGTAGGGAGTGTTTGTTAAAATATCATGTTTGTCCTGACCTGTGACCAGATTAGGGACAAAAATCAATGGCAATTTCCCCTCCTACCAACACCTTCACTTCTGAGACATTATTTCTCCTACTCAGTGAATAAATGCCACTTAACAAAATATCCAGCATGGATAGAAAGCATATTGTCCATGAGTACCTCTACTAAGGGACCTGCTTTTTGAGTGCAGAAAACTTGGAGGGATTCATTCCAAATAAGAAATCAGAAGCGCCTTATATTCTGACAGAGGCATCTAAGCTACATGTTTGCAGAAGACTCTCTCCTGAAAATCTGGAAAAAATATGTCCAAGTGTTCTGATGTACATTTGGTAAAAGAAGCCAAGGCAAAGATAGCCATTCTGCTTATATACATGATTCCAGGCAGGAAGCAACAACCTGTGAAAGTTGTGCGGGAATAGTTTCTTTCTTTTGCTCCCATATAGGTTGAGTTCTGAATGAGACGTGGTGATCCAGTACATTGTGAACATTGTAAAGCTACAATTGGAGAGATGCAGAGATCTTCTTCTTGGAAGAACATTCCCCCTTTATAAACACCTTATACTTCTGGTGCAAACTATCAGATGTTAGAGTAGAAATACTCCACCATTCACAACAACCAAACGAGACTGGCAAACCTGACAAATAATGGTGAGGAACAGATTGTGAAAAGTTTTCCTCTCAAATACACTGATTCTAAGCCCCAACCTATACAGTGAAGTTCCCACGCTGTTTTCGAGGAGACTATGGCCCACTGTCTTTATTATTGAAAGACAATTTATTTTATAAGTCTTAGCATTTTGCATAAACAGTCAGCACACTAATCTGCATGCACAGCCAAACCAACATGTGACAGAACACTTAAGCAATTTGTAACAAGGAAGGAACAGGAGGACAAGTAGAGTTACTGTCACTAAAGTTTGCTTATTTATAGATAAGTTCATTGGTTTAGACATCAGAAAGATACTATCAGGATACACAAAGATCTGAAACACGGACAAACCTACAAGTGTCCAAGCAGATGTTGCCAGATAAGAAAGAGGAATCATCTCTCGAAACGCCTATTAATGTTAAGGTGTATTTTTCTCTGGTTTTCTTTCACTCACTTTCTTTATTTTAATCATGGTTAATGATTATATTAAAGTGACAAAATGGGAAGAAATGTGTGTGTGTGAGGGGTAGAATATAGTTTAATAGTCTGTGTGTACTGAGGAACTTTTGGTGAAGAGATACAATATTGCTGCTATGTTTGACTACACGTTGGCCTCCCATTAAAAGACAAGTGGAAACTGAAATGATACAGAAAATAAACATGATGAAGGAAACATTTAAGTCCTCTCACCAAATTATCATGTATGTGCTGAGGCTTCATTAATTTATGTTTGTAAAGCACTTTGAGATCCTACAAGGTACTACATACAATCAAGACATTGCTGTACATCTGAAAAAACTTCTAAAATTTCGGAGGGATCCAACTTTGGATTCCTTTACTGCCGAGATGCTCCTGGATGTGAAATTAGCACACTTGCTACCATCAAGGCCTGAGGTCCATTGTTTAGCTGAAATTATGTCAGACTGAAGCTTTAATTTGTTCTTATCTCTATGTGTCTACCTGGTATTTTATCCGCATTCCAGATTTTCTTTGCTAAGATGAATTTATTCTTTCATGGTGATTGCCTGGCCCATTTTTTTTCTTTTTTCTGTTTTGTTTTCTTAATCTTTTTTTTCCTTATGTGCTGTTTTAAAATGATGCCACTGTTACTTACTTTACTGTATTTCTATTGACAAGTTAATGAAATAATTATTGGAAAAAGAAATAAAACTATATTAAACTATTAGATCTGGCAAACACTACAGCAGGAAAATTCACAATGTTTTCCATTGTAGTGCATTTGATGCTCAACACTGACCTCAGATCTTTTTCACTTAGACTGCATCTGGTTCTTAATTAGTTTGATTTATAAAATGAAACATAATTGACTCCTTGTCAACATTATGTTGCTAGCAGCACAAATCATAAATTATAAATAAGTGAAGTAAAAGCCTTTTATGATCATGTATGCATAATGGCATGCTGTACATATACAATATTATCCCTTCCTTTATTGCTCTCCTTTCATATTTGCTTGTACTGGTTCATGTTCACATAAATGTTCTGAAATAAACTGTCATTGTGACTGATAATTCACGTGGAAAAAAAGGGCTCTCTCAGGAGGGATATGATGCTGTGGAAGTGAGCCCTCCATTTGAGTATATGGATTCCCTGACTATTGGCTGGATACTTTCATCTGTTGGGGTGATGGAGAAGCCAACACAACAGAGATAGGATGAAGACAGGACTGAAAAGGTTAAAAGAGTATCTGGAACAAAAATGCTCCAGTAGAAGCACTTTGTTAGCTATAAAATTTCAAAAAGAGCAGGGAAAAAAATAATAAAAAAAACCAAACCAACAAACAAAAAACCCCAAACCACAGCACAGCTGAAGAAGAGCCTAAGGATGCCTAAAAGAGGACAATCAGCTTACCAGGTGGCCCCCTCCTTGCTGGCTGGAACATCAGGTTGGCCTATCCGGTCCAATGAAGACTTGATTGATCACATCTGGCTTATGGCGGAGGAGAGAGGGGATCTGTCTGGCTGGAGCCCTGCATCCTGAATACAGGAGAGGAGTGAATAAGGTTTCAGCTGGACAGAATAGACAGCATGGTCAAAATGTGGAGGAGGTTGGTAGCTGTGTTAGAATTTGTGGATCTGGTTCTGTTCTCTGGCATTGGGTTTCAGCTAGAACAGAGGAAGTTCATTGTCAAGCTGCCAAAAGGAAGCCACCTCTTCAGCCTACAGAGGTGGCAAAAGCTGCATCAATCATTGAAAGAAAGCGTAGACAGTAGCCAGGTAGGGTTAAAAGATATGTTTGAAGAAGAAATTGCACACAGTCCTCACCTGTTCCGTGGCTCTAATTAGAGGTGAGCCTGGAAAGAGTAGCTGCCTACACGTGAAAAGAAAGATGGGGCAGGTGGCAGAGCACCAGGTATTGGTGGAAGAAGCAGAACAAGATTAAATGTCCAACGTGGAGGGATTACATGCCCAATATACACTCTGCTACAGTGGTGGCAGTGGGAAAATGCAGGTTTCCCCCTGTATTGCTGTAGTCCTCACTATAGACAATAATGGAAACTTCTACAAGAAGCCCATTCAAATATCACTCAGGTGATAGCATGGGGGCATTACAGAAAATAGCTTGTAGGTGAGGTAGTAGAGGAGGATAGGAAAAGGGAAGAAGGAAGGTCTCAGACATGAAGGATACATGCTGAGCAAAAGAAACAAATGCTGGCTTTTCATTGTTACTGGGGTTCTAAGTAGATGGTGCACATGCAAAGTGGCATGTTCTAAAAAGTGAAATATGTTATTTACATTACAATATAAGACAACACCACGGAAACTGAAACACAAGTGTATTTGTACTGTGTATAGCAATATGGGACCTCTGGGCATTTCTGCAGTGTAACAGAGACTCCTTTGTAAAAAAAGGGGAAAAAATCATTTACTTGAAACCCTAGTGGCCTGTCTCTGATTTAGAGTAACTGTCAAGAAGAGCGTGAACACTATGAAAAAAACAAAATCAAATCAGATGTTCCTGATCCCTCACTCATCATCAATACAAAGAAACATCATGTGCCATCATGTTGCTGTTCATCTCATGGAGCAACAAACACATCCAACACACTTGCAGGATGACGTCATGTTTCAGAACTTCTTCAGTTATATGACTGAATAGGTTTAAGTCTACTTGCCTACTTAGTGCTAAGAATGAAAATGTCCACCACAGCCACTGATCCCTCGCAGTTCCCATCAGATCAATCATCTAGGGACTAAGAATGGGTGAACCAATGGAGAACAAACAAATAACCCCACTCCATTCTCCATGTCCATTTCTACAAGTGAACCTTTTCGAGACTTTACAAATGTCATCCCTCAAAGACACCCCTGAAACTCAAGTTCCTCCCAGCTTTTTTCTTGTTCCAGAGACAATAATTTTCTGCCGGTTTTGATAGGCAACAAATTACCACACCCTCTGTACTGGCTACCTTCCACTTTCTGACACATTGAGGGGCAGAGCTTAGGCATCACCCACATTCCCAGTCTAGCACTGACCACACTTCACCCACCTGCTACAGTGGTGGTTAAGAGTAAGATGGTGGCAATATCTGCTTACCTGTGTGTCTCTAGACCCAGGGTGCTTACTTCTTCTTTGCTCCCCTGCACTGGCGCAAAGTACAACTCGCAAAGCTAGGCCTCCCCTCCCCTTTTTTTTTAAAAGAGTTGACCATGAACAATCACCGAAATCTAAACACCCCTGAATTTTGCAAATCTTCTGGCTCAAAATCTGAATTTTGTGAATCTGTAGACCTATACCTAGAATGTTATCTTTTAACTAGAACTGGTCAGAAAATGCTGATTTGATTAAATTGAAAAGTTTCATGAGAACATATCTATTCCATTGATTATTTGCAGGAAATTAGTGAAACCTTTGGTTTCGATAAGGTCATAACATTTAATTTTGACTAATCATTTTGACATTTATATTATAATACAAATGTCAAAATAATAAAGTTGAAACAAAACGGTTTATCCTTCTTGAAATGAAATGTTTCAACCTTATCAAAAGGTATCATTTTGATAAGATTAAAATGAAATATTTTTGGAATGTTTTGCGAAAAATTCTGAGTTTTTGACTTTTTGGCCTGATTTGGGACAAAATGAAGTTGATGGAAGTTCCAAATTTTGATTATCTCTACTTTTAATCTGGTACAAGATTGTTAATATGATATTGAAAACATGATTTATAGGCCTAGGCCCAGACACTGCCACGATTTGTGTTTTTGGAGGAAGGTGCCACTTCTGTCAGTGGGTGGCAGATTGTCTCACACATGTTACCCAATAACCCTAGTGTCCATGAAGTATTTTCAGATGTTCAATTATTTAAATACATAAGCATCCAGTCTACTTAGGGCCAAATACTGGCATCTGCCCAGTGAGTAGCACCTAATTATGCAAGTAGTCCCATTGATTTGAGATATCATAATGGTGCCCATAGCAATTAAAGAAATTCTGACCAGTGGCCTTTCTAGGGCTTAGCAATTTTTTTTTCATTAATAAAATTCAACTTATATTTTAAGTGCATGTACACACTGCCAGTGCTGCAGATAGGGTGGCAAAATGTTTACTTATAGGCATCAGGACTTGCAGTAACTGCTTTGCAATCACATCAGTGATTTTTAAATAAAAGCATGACTTCAGATGTGATTTGGTACATTTCAGAAATGCACTTTGAAAAATATGCAAACCACCTTAATTACTATGGATAAAAATGAGTATAATAGTTAAACACATTAGAAATATGGAAGCATGTGCTTCCCCTGGAGAACTGCCACTGTTAAATGAAATCTGAGCCAGGGTGGATGACAGCTGGCCACAAAGATTCCTGATGCTCATGTAACACTGCATGAAATGGCAATGGAATATGAGGATTTATAGCACATGTGCATAAGACAATAGGAGTGCTGACATTCTGGACATGCATTGTACATCCATAGGCAGTGATGGGTTTAATGTTGTCGTTGGTAAAGCAATTTGTACTAGAGGTTGTCTTTCAAACTGGGCAGAGCAAAGGAAGAGCATTCAGCTAACATATTTTAACTCTCCAAGCTATCTATATCTTATATCTATCTATCTATATCTATCTGTATATGAACATCAATGAAAAACACAGTAGGGACTTTTAAAGGCAATGACAGACAGACAGACAGACCGACCAAGGAAAGGAAAGGGAGCATGATACTCAGTGACAGAATTCTGTATTAGCACAACCAGAGTTACTATGGTGGGAGCAAAAGCTATTTTGCCATAGATTACCCTGTGAGTATGCATGTGAGAGATGCTGCTAAAGAAAATATCTGACAATTGGAATATTTATATATTTTTCTCTTTTTGTTTTTATTAAACAGAAGGCAGAGAGATAACAGAAACATTTTCTGATTTCATATATGTTCTGGACATTGGCTTTTAGCATTTTCATTTTGGACAGTAAAATGAGGGGAAACAATCCCCAAAGGTGTTGCATACTTTTTCAGATCATTCATATAGTTTGGAAACAATTGCTTATAAATGGAAAGGAGGTGATTTGGAAAGCAAGTTTTAAATAAGGTGAGTAATTCAAGCACAGGATGTCATGTAATCCAACTAGTGCTTGGGTGATATATACGGTATGATTATAACAACAGGCTACCTTACTTTAACCACATGGCACATTGCCTACCAGTTTCAAGTCACCCCACTGAGGAAATAACTGACAGATTAAAATTGTTCAATCCAAGGAGCAAAATATTGCACTTTTAATCATGAATATTTTGGAAAATATTGTGTACATGTACAGACACACACACTGATAATTGTGTGTGTGTGTGTGTGTATGTGTGTGTGTGTATGAGCAGAGAAAATGGTGCATGTAGTCATAAGTGTGAGAGTCTAGAAACAATATTGATTGTATATATAATAAGTATTGTACTTAGGCTACCCAGAAATTGAGAATGGCATTTATAACATTTAATTTTGCTAGGAATAAGCTACACCACAGAAAGGTTTCTCATTAGAGTACATATGATGCTTCAATTTAAAAGCAAAGTAAATAAATATATACTCTTGGTTTTATTCACTACGCCTGCACCAATATTCACTTTGGTCCAGATTCTGGGCTTCTCATCAAGAGCATGGAATGTCTGTTGAGCTTTTTCAGGAGTATTAATGTATGCCCCTGATGTGGTCCCCTCTGTGCTTAGAGGGGCAGGTTTTCCCTTGTCTTGCCCATTCTCTTCACTACTGACCCTTGGTGGGTCCCAGCAGAGTTTAGCACTATGTACTCTCTCATTGATGCAGTGAAAATGTACCATTTTCTCTGCCAGGAGAGCCTCTGCAGCCCTGGACATCTGGGGACTATTTGATCCGGGCATATTTTCAATACACAACACATTTGCCATTTGAGGAACATTTTGAAGTTTTACCAGTTAATGGCAAACATACATTTGCTAGTTTTAGAATGAAAATTGCAATTTGCATTTGCAAACAATACTTGAATGCCTGGGAAAACTGTCTTTTTTCATAAGGCTCTGCTCTTGACTGATCAAACAATAGGGATAATCAGAACAGGGGTTGCTTAATGGCATATACAATACACTATGTTATAAATACAAGAGAAAGTTATATACGATATACTATGTTATAAATACAAGAAAAAGTTCATGTGCTAGCACTAGGCTTCTAGTTACATTTTTCATATCACGCTTTTATCAGAATACAATAAATCAAATTCCAAAGCCTCATTTTCACAGGTCTCATTTCAGTTTAGTGGTGCCGCAAGGCTACAAAATTCCTTCTCAGTTTCCTAAATAATTGGTGGCATTTCGTTATCCACCTCTGTACCAGAATTAGTGACTGGTGACCCATTATATGTTGGAAGATTGGCCCTAAATGGATAACCATTCTAAGGGTTGAGATACATTGTCAGAGTTTATCCAAATCTATCTGAACATCTTTGTTTGCCTGGACATCTTACAAAATCAGGTTTTCACCTGAGATTATTTTCAGCATTTCTTGCTTTGGAGGCAGTCAGAAGTAATGCAAGAACAGCATTACTCACGGTATTTCGTTCATCCATCCAAAACCAGATACAAAGACATGCAAAAATTAGATAATCAATCACTTCACTCATAATTAGCAACTGTGCGGCCATATAGCTCCAGGTAGCCAAATATGGGATCTGTCCTTGACTCACATGGTTGGGTACCTGGACTGATGTTGCCACATGGTTTGTAAGAATGGGTGACCTGATTATGTGTTAACTAAGTAGGATTTTCAAGTCCCAATCTGATGGAGAGAGAAGGGTTTAATACATCTGGTCAGTTAACAGAATGATCAACTCTGCTTGCATCACAGTTCTAGAGAGTGGTTTTCTGTGACCAGCAGTAGCACATTTTGCTAAATTTAAAAATTATCAACTCATTCAGTGACACAGGAGATAAGAAAACATACTCAGGAACTGAAGTTTTGGGCTCAGACTGAATGGAAGAAAATCATTGCATATTGTTTTCTGAGAAATGTTCTATGGGCTTTAGCGAGATGCATGAGGTTCCTGATGATGTTCAAGATTACTTTGCTAGTCTAGCCATCAAAAAGGTAGTAGAGGTCCCAGTGAGTTATTTCAGGATGTCTTGTCTATGGAAGAGATTGTAAATATGCAAATTTACCAGATAGAAAATACAAAAAATCTTGTCATGGTGCCTGTAAATCATTTCACAGGAACAGAATGTAGCTATGAACACTGGCCAATTTCTGTAACACATAATGTAGTCTTGTGGGGAAAAAAGTGTTTTGCGGCGTGCAAATGAAGGCCCAACATTATGTCAAAAGGTCAATTAAAAACATTTAGTAAAGGCAGGTTTTAGCCTATTAGAGTATCACTTGTCACCTATGCAGCACAGTTAAGACAGCTCACAAATTCTTAGATCACCTGGTGACAGTCTGGAAGGCTTAAAAGGCATATTAGCCCAAAGGGGATGAATTAAAGTGAATTGATAGTCAGAGGTTTTTGTAAGTATGTTACAAGAACAAACTCAAGCCGGTACTAGTATGTAGCCTTTCTTTATTATTTGGGCCAGAAAATATGCCCGTCAGAAACAAAACCACTCAGCTTTGATTTCCACAACAGATGTCAAACTGCATTGGTTGAGTGCTAGTGCCAAGAGAAGAGATCAATTAAAACTACTGCTCCTTCAAGTACAAAGGTGTCTGCCAATCCCAAAAATGCCAGTGCAGCACAAAGGAAGCAATATTAGAGAGTAAGACAGTTTCAGAAAGACCCTAGAAAAGTGGTGGTTTTGCACAGCATTGTGCTTCACAGAGTATGGAGAAAGGCAAGAAATGCTCAAAAAGAAATTAAATAAGCCTAAAGAAAAGGAAAACACAAATGTAGTAACTTTATAATTTAAAAAAATGCATTTGTAGTTTAAGAAGTCACTGAGACACTGGGCTTAATTCCACATTCAGTAATGCTCGGGAAATACTCTAACAGTCACCAAAGCTATTCCTGACTTGCACTATTACACCAAAAGCAGAATTTGGACCAATGAGTTGAATTTTACAGGAACAATAAATTCATCAGGCATAATCAGTCATGCTGATTGTGAAGATAGAGAACATTTTATAAGTCATCCTTAAGCATCGATGATTCAGTGGCTTGACTATGTAAGGAGCCTTTATGGCTCTGTCCTCATAGATGCTGGGAGTGAGTTTCGCAGCCTGGGTGGACAGAGTTGTGTTTATGGAGCTCGCACTAACATGCTAAAAATAGCAATTTGGATTTTTCCGGCTCATGCTGGTGCTCAGGCTCTGAAGCCAAGGGACGGGGGTGGACTTCAGAACTCAAGAGCCAAAGCAATGTCTACACTTTTATTTTTAGCATGCTAGCCTGAACCCCACTAACATGAGTCTGTATAGACATATCCTCTGTGACATGACACCTTGCCTCACCTCAGCTATATTATCCCAATTTTGGATTTGGCAAGAATCCTTCCTATACAAGGGAAGATTTGTTCTAGCAGACAAAAATTGGACTGTTTTAAACAGCGTAACAGTCTTGATAAAACATGCTTAAAGGGTGTATGTTATAAGTATGTTTAAAGGGAATAATGTTATCAGGCAGAAAAAGATGGATGTAACTATATATCCTCACATGGAATTTGCGAACATTTATTCCTTAATGGGTGTGGATTTGTTATAGAAAGAAAAAGTGTAGTGGATTTATTATGATGATTATTATTAAAATGTTAATTATAAAACAGTATCTCTATTGTACACAAGAGTGGGATGTTGAAAAGAATATTAAGGCTCCACTCCTTCTCCCATGCTAGTCAATGGGAATTTTGCCACTGACTTCAGTTGGGAGCAAGAGTGAATATTAAAAGGGTAATAGATTGGAGCAGGAAGGTTAATTAGTGGTATGAGCGGATAGTCTACGCTCCAAAAAAGAAATGTAAAAACCTTTGTTTATTCTGTCGTGCTGTGGAAGGTAATCCACTGTTTATGGGAGCTTCATATTTAGGGCACTTAATTCAAATTGTGTTCTATGATTTTGGGATTATGAAGAAGGTTTTTTTAGTCACTTTATTTTCTATAATGAAAGTACTAATTAAGAATACAGTCCTATAAAGACTCTTTAATTTCCTTTGTAAAGATACATTCATAAGAATATATATAAACTTAGAGTGAATAATGCTACAATAAACATATCCAAAAAGCGAAAACCATGATATTTTTAAATAGGTTCAGAAATTTATTTTGTATAAGGCCATATTTATCAAAGCAGTACCAACATACTTCATTGGCTGCTACAGCTAGAATAACAATTGGTATGAAAATGGTGTTTTCTTCTTAAATGCTTAAATATTTCCTTTATACAGACAAATAAAATTTCATATTAATACTAACAAGGCTAACTAGCATATTTTGATTTCCTTCATAATCATTGCACAAACATGATATAAGAGACTGAAATACAGGATGCAATGTTATGAGAAAGAAAACCCTTGCCTGACATACAAATACCTAGGAATGCACTGTTTATAGAATTATTGTGATCATTTCCAGCTCTCTCACTATATGACCTTCAGGTATAGCTGTGTGCCAAGAACAAGGATCAGACTAAATTTATTACTCAAAAAAAGTAAAATGGATTGAATTTGTTTTCTTCTTTTTTCCCCCCACCATGAATGAATTCCACTTCTATAGTATTACACAATAAGACTATGCCCTTCCAGAAGTGCTATAAAAGAGCAATTCTAATACAAAGTGCCCTTCAAGACTTTGCTGACCGAATAGTTTTCTCGTCCTAGTTAGAATGCGTTTAACTGTAGTAGTTCAGAATCTGTACACAAACACCAAGATGGCTTAAAATGTGTTTCCCTTTGGGGATTTAGTAAACATTTAGTTAGATGTTCTTGACCAGATGTGAGCCAATGTGTGGTCAATATTTATTTATCAGCATAGTTTTAACCATTTATTTTACAATCTCTCTCTCTCTCTGCTATCTCAAAATCAATAGAAGTATAGTACAAATTAAATCCCTCTGTTCAAGTTTTATGTAACCCAATGAGTTATTTTCTGGATCTAAATTCTGTTTTCATTTTAGTTTTCTTCTTATCTATTGTACAGATATTGGAAATAGCGGAAGATGTGTATTTATGGTACCATTACACAGATAAACCACATTCTAATTGCTCAAGTGAGATTGGTAAAGTAAATGGAAGTCAACCAAGCAATGCAAAAGAGAAATAAAGTAAGTTATACAGTGCCGCACTATATACGTTTTATATTTACCTTCATTTTTCTTGATGGTGAAATTCGGATTGTTGACCATTTCAGGAAGAAGACTATATAGAAAAAAATGTCCATTTTTAGGATCATCTTTATCAATGGCACTGACAGTCTGAATTACCTGCAATAGAAAAAGGTTACATAAAATGTACAGCCTCAACGTAAGTTCTATTGATCACCAACACCAGGTTTTATAAATTAACCTGTTATATATAAAGATACTGAAAAATCTGCATTCACTGATGAAAAGGACATTCTTTATTATATAGGATACATTCTGATTTCTACTTTCACAAGTGTAAGAACCCTCCCATATACATACCTAAACTTCTATGTGGATTGCCCAGATCGTATAGAAATGTAGGGCTGGAAGGGACCTCGAGAAGTGATCAAGTCCAGCCCACTGTGATAAGGGAGGACCTAGTAAACCTAGAACACCTCTAACAGGTGATTGTCCCACATATTCTTAAAAACCTCCAATGATGGGGCTTCCGAAACCTCCCGTGGAAGCATATTGCAGAACCTAACTACCCTTAAAATTAGAAAGATTTTCCTAATATGTAACCTAAATTTCCTTTGCTGTAGATTAAGCCCTTTACTTCTTGTCCTACCTTCAGTGGATATGGAGAACAATTGATCACATTCCTTTTTATAACAGCCCTTCACATATTTGAAGACTGTTTTCAGATGCACCCGCAGTCTTCTTTTCTCAAGACTAAGCATGCCCATTTTTTGTAACCTTTCCTCATATGTGGTAGCCTCTGAGGCACAGTGCCTCCTGGGCTACTCATGGTTTGATATAGCTTTGCACAGGAATGTGCCTAGAACAGTCCAGCCATAAAACTCCCTCCACCACCATTCTCTGCCCCCCGAGCTGAACAAAGTTCTTAAAAATGTACCTTTTTTTGTGTGAAATTTTGCATTTCTAATATCAAGCTAACAGTGATACTCTGTTTTTAAGTTAGAATAAAATTTGACCAGCCATTTCAGAATGTATGGAATTGCAAAAAAACAATCAAATCCTTTTCTTCTTTTCATAAAATGCTTAACAATTCTTGCGCAAAAATCCCCACAAAACTATGTTTGATTTAACACATTCAACTTAGGATGCTTTGCACATTGTCCAGAATATGGTGCTATTTTAGCTATGTTTGGTGGGGAGGGTTGTTTTTAAATACCAAAGTTAGGAAAATTTGAAAATCAACTGCACTTATTCTGCACAACATCCATATTCAGTGGTGTATATGGAATGCTAGCACTGCAGGTACAGTTGCTGATCTTCCTCCAGGCCAAATGGGATTGCAAAGGACAGGGGAGAATAATATAAGAATAGAACACTTCCAGAAAAGTAGGAGAGGAATTTAATGGGGTTTAAAGTTTGGGACAGATTTACTTGATTCCAAATATTTCCCCATCAGAAGAAGTGGAGACAGGGAGAGATAGGGACCTAGACACAGGTCTCAGGGCCTGATACTGCACTCTTGAACTCAGTGGGAATTTTGCTGTTAGATTCAATTATGTAGGATCAGAAACTTAATGAGTATTATTTAAATTTTCATTTCCCCACTGAAGTCAATAAAACTTTTCTCTTATTCCTTTATTGCCAAAAGCATCAGACCCTAAAACAAACAAAACAAAACAAACAAACAAACAAAACCCTCATAATAACAACTAAAAATGTGAAACTCCATCCTGAGACAAATATATTTAAGAGTAACAGGACTGTGGCAAGAGGAGCCATCACAATGAAGCGAGATGCTCCTCCAGTCCAGCAATTTTCAGGGCTGGGTACACAGGCAAGGCTCTCTGCAAGCGTCTTGGGGCTAAGGACACAGACCTACCCCACCACTGAGCATTGTCTTCACGTATGGCCCTAGAGCAGAGAGAGTGTCCGCAGCAGCAAGAGGCAGGGGATGGAGGAGTTGGGGAAGAGGTGCTGCTGGGACTTGCGCAAAAGAGAAGCCCCCAGGCAGCAGCAAGCATCAGAGTGGTGCTGGGTCCAAACAACTGAGAGGGAGAATGGTATGTCTGAGCTAGGTGATATAAGCCATAGTTCTCACATGTGGTTACATTGTAATTTGACGGTGTGCACATTTTATAATTGTATACTTTGTTAGTTTCCTAATATTTTCTTCCAGTAGTCACTGTGGCTTCACTGGACTTGACGAAGGCTTTCAGCTAATTTTATTTATAGGGCTAACTTTTACATTCCTCCACTTGCAAAGATTTAGCTGCCATAACTTCAAATATATAGTGCTTAAGGGGAAACAAAAATACCTATAAAATAACCTAAAGTAGCTTTTCACTATATAAAAAGTCTCCTAATTAAATAATTGTATCAGGGGATCTTCAAGGCTAGAAGCAAGTGTTGCCTGTCCCACTGCAAATATGGGATTTTCCCCTTTCAGAGGTGTTCAGTTCCAATTTCTATCTCTGCAGGTTTGTAAAATATCAGACCATGTTTCTAGCTCAGGACTGAATATTGCTGATCATGGGTCTTAAAGCAGTGCAGGTTGGAATGGAATTCCAATTTATGGAGGAAACAAAACATTGTTGTGCGAGGGTTTTTTTTTAAACTGTGACTTTTTGAAACTTGGAGGTTTAGAATGTTATTGGAAGACATAATGGGGAGATCTATTTGTGGGCAGAGTGAAATTTAGGTGCTCAAGTGTGCATGATAAATGCAATTTATCACATGGGTATGCAATTTAAATATCTTGCTGGTTGCTTAACTGTAGTTCTTTCCAGTGTTATGTGGGAGAATTGGTTCTAATTATTTCTCTCCTTCTCCAGGGTTTCAATGAACTAAAAGTCACCAGCCAGCTACCATAGTGCCATGAACTTTTCAGCTCCCAGAAACTATGCAAGATAATTCAGGTCATTATTTAGATTGGAAATATTTGAGAAGTGGAATCTGTGGGCACATACATTGTTTTTTGTGCACAGATTTAATGCTTCTCAATCTCCTATGAAACGTATTCCTTACATTGAAATTATTCTCATCCACATGTTATCAATTATTTTTTATAAATACACACAAAAATATAGTCAAAACTTAGCATTAACAAAATGTTACAGTTGTTATTTTACTAGCACAAGCCAAGAATTTAGGAGTTAGCATTCCCATAGCAACCTTATTCTACTCCTTTCTGTGTATGCATTACAAAAGGATTTTCTTCAGCATATAACATATGTGCAGTAATATTAACTGCTTTGTAGTTGACCTGTCCTCCTGTTTCCTCACAGGATTTTCAAATGATTCTGAACAGCACAATAAGGAGCTCCACAGAATAAAATTGGTTCATAAAGGATAGTTTTAAAACCTCTGACTTATTGATGCATATATGTCAGGTTGCTACCCTTAAGGTTGCTGAATTCCTCAACATTTTTCCACATAAAATTTCAACCTTGATTTTCTGTTAACAAAGTTTGTGCATGTAATTGAGTATGTATATGTTTTAAGGAAGAGAGCACTAAATTAACATCTTACCTAACAGGCATATCTGAATTGAAATTAATAGCATAGGTATCCCAGAGGACCGCATATCGTTATATTCTGCAACCTTGTATTACATTCCTGCAAAGCCACAGATGCCTAAAATTATAGCATTCCTAGAAGAATATCAGTATAGTAATAGTGAATGCTACTGAAAGGTAAATAGCAAAATCTTGTAAATATAATGTACCTATCTCTGTATGATTTTAATGCACAGCATAGTTTTAATATACTCAAAACATACCAGAGCTGAGCAGCATTACAGAGTATGGTTTTATGCGATTACAAAACTTTGCATTGGTAGAAAATGGGATGAAAGGCATTCTCAAAATTAAAGTCTAGTTTCTACTATTTGTAACCCTCCCTGTGACCAGGGCCGGCTCCAAGTTTTTTGCCGCCCCAAGCAAAAAAAAATGTTTCTGTGCCCCCCCTCCCGGCCCCACCCCAACTCCGCCCCTTCCCCGCCCCATTCCAATCCCTTCCCCAAATCCCCGGCCCCGCCTCCTCCCCCGGGTGTGCCGCATTTCCCCTCCTACCTCTCCCTCCCAGGCTTGCCTGGGTGGTAGGGAGGGGGGAGAAGCGGAGCAGCAGCGCGCTCAGGGAAGGAGGCGGAGGTGATCTGGAGGGGGAGCGGTTCCTCTGCCTCCCCCCCCCCAGTTACTTCCTGCAGCCCTCCCTGCGCCCCCCACCGCCACAGCTCACGTCTGCTCCGCCTGCTCCCCTGAGCGCGCCTCCGCCGCTCCGCTTCTCCCCCCTCCCTCCCAGGCTTGCCGCAAAACAGCTGATTCACGCTGGGGAGAAGATGAGCAGCGGCGCGCTCGGGGGAGCAGGTGGCAGTGGAGCGGAGGTGAGCTGGGGGGGAGCAGTTCCTGCCCCCCCCGGGTTACTTCCTGCGGCCCTCCTCGCGCCCCCCACCACCGCAGCTTACCTCCGCTAAGGGCCGGCTCCCGGCTTTTTGCGCCCCAAGCACAAAAAAAAGGAGCCGGAGTGCCACTTGGAGCGCTGGTGCCAAGAGCCGGCCCTGCCCGTGACTAGAATATCACAGGCACACTTTGGGTTACAACTGAACTATCCTGCAGGTTCTCAGAAACGTAGAAGTGGACCCCGGTCTTTGCAATCGTCTCCATGACTATGCAGCTGGAACCCACCTTCACCAGCAGCACGGTCTTCCCCTCCCTCACATGGGACTGGTTGACACTGCACGCTATTAGTACAACTAAGTAGAATCAAGTTAGAGACAAAATGTCTGAGAAAGTTGTATTCTATTTTAAACTAGCCTGGCCCTAAGGCCTATGGGCTTGCTGGGTCTACAGTAATTTGAACTTTGTAGCTAGCAAGGGATAATATTAAGGGCATAAACTGCTTTTCATCGAGTTGGAAAATGCCTTGACAATAAATCAGATTTTTCCCCTCAAAAAGACGTTTGTAGTATTTTCCTATTGTATGTAAAATGTACAAAGAGCTACACGTATACATGTACGCACACACTTTTTCTATCAGCTTTGAGTTTTGTATTTTGCTGTTACAGATTCGGAATAAAAAGCAAAGAAAATTCATCTGGCAATATTATACATCAACTGTTTTTAATACATTTTGTCACGTCACCAGCAGCCGCGCTTGCCACTCTCAATTGTATCAGGACCCAAAATAGAACACTTGGAAAACTGAACTGTAATAGATGGTTCAGTCAATATATTTAGGGACTGCAAGTAAGGTTTGGTAAAAGGTTCAGATGTAATCTTTTCCCTTAAGGTGATTCAAATTCAATTTGAACTTAGGTTTAAGTTAAACTGCAAATGTAAATATACTGATGTAGCATAAAGCTATTGCACCCTTTCTTCACATGCAACGATGCTGCTTTAAAATTTTAAACACCCAGCTAAATTAGGATTTAGATACTACGTATTACAGCATCACTTTCTCATATTAACCTTCTTATGGCTTGGAGATGTAGCATTATTTCAACTTCAGTTTCTTTAAAAAAAAATGAAAATCTTGACTTGTCCATATGTTTACTTGCAAAATTTTAACACAGAATACTAAAAGAAGTAAAATATCAGCCAGTGTATTTGCTGAGATTTTGCGATGAGCTGTGTGCTGCGTAGTATGACTGCTAATTTAGACCCTGCTCCTGTAAGTTACAGTGCAATGGTAGATACTTGCACCTGCCGTGGGGCAAAAAACAGAGAATAAGTTGCAGAATCAGGGCCACATGCCCCAGTGTGGGAATTAGGAGGATCTGCTATTTCATAAGATTCTCTGTCTCTTCTCTTACTAATGTTTGTGGTAGTCTGATACTACGGTGATTAGGGCAGTATAGAGCTGGTTACATTTTTCTGATAACATTTTAAAGTGTTCATGAAAAAATTGTAAGTGATTTTGTCAGTGTTGTTACTGGTTTTCCACCAGCTGTTTGAGTTTTTTAATTTAAAATTTTGGAAAAAAAAGAAATGGTGATTTTTTTTCACCCAACTCCAATGTGGTACAGATGCTGAGATAGATGGATACTAAAACCAATTCAGAATATATCTTTCTCATTTCAAGCTACATCTAGTACATGCTCACATTTTGAGAACAGTCACTAAGCCTTAGATGAGGATGTAATCATTAGCATAACACAATATTGGAAACCGAGATTATGGGGATCTCAAATCCACTCTGAAATTTGGGAGTATAAATATCAATATATTCTCTGGAAAGAAAATACCCTCTAAAAGGAAACATTACAATAAGCTTATTTTCAATGGTTATAAAGAATGTTTACTACTCAAATGATGCATTTGTGACAGTAAGGGGAAAAAGTAGCTGGGAGGTCAAAACATTGATCTTTGAGAACCTTTTTGTGCCAAGATTTGATTGTTGTAAAACAGTACTACTAAAATAAAACAATTTCTGATTCTATTGTCAGGTACGATATTTTGGCAAATAGTGAGTTTAATGCCTAACACCCACACGAGGCACAAGAATAGTCATATTAACAACTCTAGTGTCATGCTGTCAGCTGCTGTTTATTTAAAATTAAAATGTCACTACTCAGAATAAATTATGTAGTTGAAAAACAGTGGATTTCTATAACACAAGCTGGACAAAAATGATTATATTTCATCTGTTCTGTATCGCTTTATGTAAGGTTATGTCATATCACTGAAATTGCATGTGATGTACTCACCCTTAACTCTCTATACTTCTGTCTAATGAAGGACACATTTGAAAATGCTTGGAGATTTGGTTTACTTTGAAGAAGACTCTAAAAGTTAGAATTCACTTCTTAAACATAACCAGATTTATCTGACCTTTTTGAAGTCTCTTATCCCTTCCTGGCGTGCATCCTTCTTCTTTCCTCAATCCATAGTCCATTTCACCAAAATCACAAGATGCACATCACCCACCAAGTGTCTCTCTGAGACTACATTCCTGAACCAAAACCTTCCAAAACTCTATCCATACCCATTGTTAAGGTCCATGCTTTTGGTGCCAGTGTGACATACACTTTGGTGTTTTATTATATATTCAGAGGTTTCTCCTTCCGCCCCATAATAAATCGCTTCCAGACACAAGTGAAACCTGAGAACTCTAGAGCAATAGAAGAAAGCAACTTGCCCAGAAAAGACATCCATCTCATGTAGTTTGGCAATTTATCATAGCTGAGAATCAGGAAGAGGGAAGGTCTTCTTAAATGACCTCTTTTCACCTAACATACGGTTTGAGTTAGGCCCACCATAGTTTGACATTTGAACAGAGATTCAGGCAGGTTCATAATTTTCTCCTAATCAAGGACATGATCTTGTTAGGTGCTGTTGATCTCCCTGACCTCCTACTGAAGTCAATGGGAGTTTAAGGAACTCATCACCTTACAGGATCAGGCCCCAAGCTACTTATCTTTAGTTCAAACCTCATCATTTTGATTATAAATAAAGTAATTAGGTTTCTCCTAAGCGGTGACTAATAATAGCTCATACATCTGCAAAGGCAAATATTTTGAGATAAAGGGCGTATTAGCTCAACATTATATTCCAGACAAAATCTACGTAATTTGGAGATACGATACAACTCACATTTGCTGACAGATTACTGGGAGAATTTACAAAAATTACACAGCATCAACAACATGGAGATATTTACTTGTCCAGGCTTCCCATTCTCACATAAAAAGGCTTCATGCTCTGATGCAAACTCAGGAGCGTTGTCATTTACATCAAGAACTTTGATAGCAACAGGCACTCGGGAGACTTGACTGTGGTTCCCTAAGAGAAGAAAACATAGCATAAAAGGTAAGAATATTTCATTTGGGATTGATGCCATAAAGGGCCCAAGATATAAACGCTTCCATAGCAAAAGTGTACTGTGCCCATTCTCAATTTTTGCTTAATTGGGGTGCTTTCTTCGCAATGGATTATATAATTGGAGCAAAAGATAAAGATGAATAGTCAGTATTTATTGAAGGGAGGAAAAAGCAAATAAATCCCTACTGCAAACAGCATTTGTTGTTAGACCTTCTCAGCCTAAATTGCTAGATTTTTCTCTGATGAAGTTTGTATTGTTTTATTGATAAAGTCCATTATACCATGGAAAGAGAAGGCTGTAAACAACATAGATTTATTTCTTTGTTTATCTTTGGCAGAGCACAGTGCATTTTACTCTATTAGTAGTTTTGAGTGCACATCTATTATTTCTTCATTGCAAATACGATTAATGTTGAGACCGAATTGGGAGAGAGATGTGTTGCAGGCTTGACGCTGACGATACTGGATATTACTTGAGATTATTAAAGCACTCTGATTCATTTACTGCTGACCAGAAAAGTGGCCTATGAACTTCTTAGTTTTCTGAAATAAAGCCCCATCATTTTTAATATTAAACTATTTTGCATAAGGTTCATCAGTGTACATTGCAAAATAACCTTGTTAAGCTCTTTGGAAAGCTGAGCTAAAGCAACAATTGGAGTTTTATTTTGACCGAAATTTACAGACAGATTTTATTGTCCTCCCTGAATTAGAGTGTGTATGTATTTTAGAGACAATTAATAACTTAGAATATCTGATCTTATGACTATTTCCCCTAAATAGCAAATATATGATTTATTTAAAAGAGTGATTGTCCAAATGGTTAATAGAAAAATATGTTATAAACCATAATAGTATTTCAGTAGCCTAATGCTAGCTTCATAATCCAGCTATGAATCATAGAATCATGGAAGTGTAGGACTAGAAGGGACCTTGATAGGTCTTCTAGTCCAGTCCCCTGCTCTCAAGACAGGACTAAGTATTATCTACACCAGGGGTCGGCAACGTTCGGCACGCGGCTCGCCAGGGAAAGCACCCTGGCGGGCCGGGACAGTTTATTTACCTGCTGACGCGGCACGTTCGGCTGATCGCGGCCCCCACTGGCCGCGGTTCGCCGTCCCGGGCCCATGGGGGCGGCGAGCAGCTGGGCGGGCCGGGGGGTGTGCTGGCCGCGGCGTCCCGGCTGCCGTCCTGGCCGGAGCCGGCGGGGGGCGCG
>NW_020698242.1:2436044-2507394 GCF_002925995.2 Terrapene triunguis | reverse complement strand
TCCCGGGCCAATGGGGGTGGCGAGAAGCAGTGCGGGCCGAGGGATGTGCTGGCCGCGGCTTCCCGCCGCCCCCATTGGCCCGGGACGGCGAACCGCGGCGAGTGGGGGCCGCGATCGGCCAAACCTGCCGCATCAGCAGGTAAATAAACTGGCCCGGCCCGCTAGGGTGCTTACCCTGGCGAGCCGCGTGCCGAACGTTGCCGACCCCTGATCTACACCATCCCTGACAAGTGTTTGTTTAACCTGCTCTTAAAAACCTCCAATGATGGCGATTCCACAACCTCCCTAGGCAATTTAATCCAGTGCTTAACTGCCCAGTGGGAGCCGCGAACGGCCCAACCTGTGGACATAGCAGGTAAACAAACCAGCCCGGCCGCCAGGGTGCTTACCCTGACGGGCCGCGTGCCAACGGTCGCTGATCCCTGTTTAAGCCCATTGCTTCTTGTTCTATCCGCAGAGATTAACAAGAATGACTTCCCTGCACCTTTAAGCGGGGGGCATAGCGGGGGGCTGAGGGGTGGGGGGGGCACTGTGTCTGGCTGGCCGAATGAAGGGAAAAGTACTTTATGGCTGGTGGGGGAGGGGGAGATGAAAACTGCTGCAAAAAGCATGGTTGCTGACTTATCTTCTGGGAATGTAGGGTTTAAAAGGGGCAGCTCTGCACCTGAAGCCTTCCTTTTTACATGGACCAGGCTGAAGCAGGACCCACCCGCCCTCCCTTTTAGGTGGTAAAATACCAGGTTTTTACCTGATGGGGGGCATTACACTAGCCGCCCCTTTCTTAGGGGGACTGGGAAGGAATTTTTCCTTTACCACCAGATTGGCTTGGGTGCGGTTGGGTTTTTTTCGCCTTCCCCACAGCGGATTCAGCAAGGGCTCTGTTCATGCATGGCATGATGGGCAGTAGGCTATATGTTGCAACTCATTATTTAAGTGTAGGGCGGATGTCCAGTGCAGGTACTCCATAGGAAAGGTATATAGTGACTGGATAAATGGCTTGGAAAAGGACTTAAAAAGAGGTGTTCCTTAAAGGAATGAACGGGGAGCAGCTGGGGGCTCCTATGATTGGTATGACAGGGAGCCAACCTCCCATTCTTATAGCTCATCTTAACCCTCTTACAAGGAGGGGGGAGTGGATGATAAGTTCCCAGCAATGGATTTGCTGGAGGGACCTGGATGGAAAAAGAGGGGGAGCTGGTAAAAGCCCCCTGGGTAATTACGGAATAAACATGGATTTGCCTGCACTGTACACTTTTATCTGCCAGGTAGTCCCAGACATCTAATAATAAAGTTGCGGCCTGATTAAACCCATGTCAAATATCTCCTGTCCTTCTTTCAGCATAGCCACACAATAATTATTCTCCCTCCTCCTTGTAAAAACTTTTTATGTACTTGAAAACCATTATCATGTCCCCCCTCAGTCTTCTCTCCTCCAGACTAAAAAAACCCAATTTTTTCAATCTTTCCTCTGAGGTCATATTTTCTTGATCTTTAATAATTTTTGTTGCTTTCCTCATGGCTTTCTCAAATTTCTCTACATCTTTCCTAAAATGTGTCACCCAGGACTAGATACAATAATCCAGTTGAGGTGATATCAGTGCAGAGTAGTGCAGAAGAATTACTTCTCATGTCCTGCTTATAACACTCTTGCTAATACATCCCAGAATGATGTTTGCATTTTTTGCAAAAGTGTTACACTGTTGACTCATATTCAGCTTGTGATCCACTATGACACTTAGATTCCCTGCCGCTGTACTTCTTCCTAGGCAATCATTTCCCATTTTGTATGTGTACAACTGATTGTTCCTTCTTAAGTGGAGTACTTTGCATTTGTCCTTATTAAACTTCATCCTATTATTATATTACCTTATTTTACATCATTTTTCCCAATTAAGTATCAACACTCTGAAGAACTGCCTACTACATGAGTTCAATTCAGAGCCTGTCTCAGGTAAAACTAATTATCCAGAGCAGAAGTTTTGCCTGATTAAGTACTGCAGAATCAGTTCCTGTCAGGAAATTGCAGGTTAAAGAACAGGCAGGTTTTCATAGTAATGATGGAACCTTAATTAATAACTATATCAGATACCACAATAGTAATATTTTCCTCTTTTTAGCACCAGTTATTCAAGAATCTCTAAGGATGTCACAAATGCTATTTAATTATCAGAACATCTCTGTGAAGTACAAGTATTATTATACCCATTATAGGGCAGGTAAACTGAGCCACAGAGAGTACAACTCCACAGTGAGCCTCAGCCCCTGGCAGTGAGCCACAGAGCCTAAGTCTACAGATCTGGGCTCGTGGGAGTTGGGCTACTGTGCTAAAACTAGATGTGTAGATGTTATAGCTTGGGCTAGAGTTCGGTCTTTGAAGCTCAGGGAGGGGATTCTTGTCCTCTGAATAAGTGTCTCTAAACATAAACTCCAGGCAGGCACTTCCAAACAAATGTCAATAAAACCTTTTTACTACACCACAGTACAACCCATTCTAGAAATGCCATATATTTTATGAAGGAGAGGGGGGAGAATTACTGTACACAAGTTTTACGGAGTTTAAAAAATAAATACTGGGATTATCTTTTATGTCCCTCCACCTGTAACCCAGCTGCCTTAGTTACTACGATTCTCAATGTACATTGCTCAAAGGGAAGAGAAATTACCCTAAATACATTCACAACATTTCTAAAAATTATCTGAAATAACATAAAAGTGTTTACTTAAAGATTCAAAAGTATGATATCAGCAAACCTTGCAGGATTAGAAGCAAATGCTTGGTGTCCATTGGAAAGCTTGGAACATTCCATTTCTAGTTATATAAGGTATGTGAGTTTACCAGATATAATATATAATATCTGGTAAACACTTAATGCTTGAAGCTGCTCAGAGTTAGATAACCTAAGAAAAGTTCTAGGGGAGATTGTCTCTGGACAGGATAAACTTGTTCCATCAAAAAGTGCATGATAAATGCAATGAATCATAAAGTTTCATAATTTATCACATTAATAACAACATTGCATTGATAATATGTACACATTCAAAAAGGTTAATATGCAATTCACAAAGCCAAAACATTTTAAGCACATTTTCTTTATCTTAACTTGATAATACATAAACAATGAATGTATTGGCTTTTCAGAATTCTCAGCACTAGTGTCACATTTAAACACTAAAGATTTGCTTTTATCTAAATGAAAGAAACAATGACAGTTCAAATTTTAAAGATATTACAGAGAAATGTAATTAATTAGAAAAGCTTCTAAAGAAATTATTCATGTCCCTTGCGACTGTCCCCAAAATGTTTGTCTTTCAAGTGAAATATAAACATTATATTTAAATATATTATAATTAGAAACTTGATAAGAATTCATTAAAAAAATTAATTTACTAAACACGATAGAGAGACCCAACTGGTTTGGAAATCTCCAAACAAGGGGATAGCCCCTGCTTGTTATTTGGGTTCTTCAGACTACAATGAAATAAACTGTCATTTAAGAGAAAGAGAGAGAGGTTTACATATTGTTTACATTGATCACCAATTTTTGACATTATCACTCTGAGCCAAAGCTCCTTGTTATCACCTCAAACACTGCATTGTCTTTTCACTTATGTACAGTGCTGTCTATATAAGTATAATTCAGAAGAAATAACTATTAAAATAGTGAAAAACTAAGAAATACTAAGCAGACACATAGATCTACACTAGGATGAATACATTATGAATATAAAATAGTTAACGTTTCTTTCATATTCCTGTTTTGGCACTTCCGGTGTACACCTCTTTCTCTATGGCAAAGCACTTGTATGCAATTTATCAGACTCTCAAGTTCAAACTTGTCTGTTAGCTATAGCCCAATATTCTTAGAATCCTCATTCCCTGTTACATAATAGAAAAGCTGTACAGAGTATGATGGGGGCTATTCCTCCGTTGCAGCTAATGGATTGTTCCAATCAGTTACTCTGGTGCAAAACTATTAAAGGCAATGAAGTTGCACTGGTGTCATAGAACATCATACGGTAATGGGATAGAACAGTTTTCACAATGGGCCTAATTTGGCTTCTAAAGGTTTTATTACTGATGATGATGATTATGCACAACAATTAAAGGCCCAGCTTGATTCTCACACCCTAAGGGAGTTTGCAGGGCTGTCACTTAAAATAAAAGAAATAAAATCATGACCTTGTAAATTAAGTATAATTGATATGGATATCAATGATGTGAACAAGGACTCCCACAATGCCATTTTTAGCAAGTCTTTTTTAAGAGACACCTTAAAGACCTCATTTTCAGTCCTGGTAAGGTCACACCCACTTGGTCATCTGCAGGCACAATTGCCACAAACATGTAATCACAATAATTGCACTGCACTTGCAAATTAGGTGCATACACATGCACATGTTGCCTCTATATAATTACTGAAGTCACCATTGCTGCCTGTGATCTGCAGGCCCTGAACACTTCTGAATTGGCACTGGTGAAAGCAACCTGACTTCCCACTGTCTAACAAGGTAGACATCCGGAAAGGATGCAACAGTATAAAGGAGCTAGAGGAATCAATTAGTGATAAGTGAACCTAAAAATATGAGAAGGCTCAGCTGGGTTCAGATCCACAAGTTTAAAGGTTTACCTGAACCACATGTGTCTGAAAAAAGTTCCACTAGAAATTTAATGCAATGTTACTTTATTTCAGCACGTGAACCTGGAAATAAAGGTCAAATCTGGCAGTCCTTGCTCAGGCAAACTATCCATTGATTTTAATGGCAAACTTGCTCCAGGAAGGACTAAAAAAGGCTTCAGCATTTGACACCAAGTACAAAGAGATGAGAAAATCAGAACATGCCAAATGACCTAATCAAACTTTTCCAAACCTCCAAACATGATCTTTTAGATTTATTTGAGGACAGTGAGTTGGTTGTTATAGGCAAACAAGTTTGCTGACACCTTGAAAAAAATAGATACAACATTTGAATTTAAAATATTACAGTTCAGTTATTATTATTGTTGTTGTTTATTAGTATTTATATCTCTGGAGCACATAAGGGCCCTAACCAAAATACAGAATAGAAGACAGCCCCTGTCCTGAAGAGCATACAATCAACAAGACAAAATGAACAATGAAAAGCAATTTGCTAAAAGTGCAACATTTGGTTCTGAGTGTAGTGGGTAGTACCATGAGTAATTATTCCCTCTGAAGCATTATAAGCCAAGTTTTCAGCCTTCACTATGTAACTTACGGAGTAGTGCAAAGCAGCTGTAAAGCTGTCATAAAGGGGTAGCCAAGGATTCCCCCACTACTGGAACAGCAGCCTTCATTGAAAGTCCTAATTTAATGCATAGAGATGTATACTTTAATATTTCCTTTATTCAAGTCTATTTTTCTTTGTTTAAATAGATTATCAGAAATTACATTGATGTTCTGCTTAAATAGTAGTAAGCTGTGTTGTTTTTAACTAAAATCAAGCAATGTCTAAATACAAAGTAGAATCCTGGAAAACTACAAGCTTTTTGTCATCCTGTAGCTTGGAAATGGCTATTTCATACTTCTCTGGCTCAGTGAACTTTCAAGTATAATAAGATTTGAAATTAGAAATAGGAGAACCGAGAGAAGTTCCAGTTCTAAAAGAGAAATCAAAAACACACTAAATCTAAACTACTGATTAATGAATAAACAAACAACCCCCTCAAAACAAACCAAACACCAAAAACAGAGTTTGTTTCACATATCTATTTTTTCACGCTCAACAAGTTGTATTTAACAGATCGTTTCCTACACCTTATTATGATTGAATCTGATGGGTCTCATAAGATAATCTACACATATGATAAATTTATTCTGTTTGACTTTACACTCCCCACTCTGTGTATTCCTTTATCTGTATAACACTGCACCCGATAACAACTCTTTGCCAAATAAAACTGACAGAGCAAATCTTGATAAAAAGGGATGCAATTATGAAGCTGAATTTTTATTTAGATGGTACGTTCCCACTGTGGAAATACTACAGCATAGAGTATGTGTCCATTTGTCTTAAATACTGCATAATTCTCCACCTGAGACTAACTTTGAACTAATTAAGGTTAAGACCTAACAGTCTACAACTTTCCTATTAAAAATAACGGACCACAATGGATTCTGAATTGAAAAAAAGTCATATTAAGGAGTGGTAATTTTTGAAGGATTAATACTACAGGAAAAGATTCCCTATTTGAAAAGTATGGGGACATACTAGCCTTGAGGAATTACCATGAATCAGTGTAAGTCTACCAGCATATAGGGAAAAAGCTGCTAGAACATGCTGTTCAGGAAAAAGAACATTGGTTCCAAATTAATGTTCCAATGGTATTTACCTTCAGCACACCTGAAGAGATGTATTATCGGAATACAGATTGGAGAGAGTATGTGGAAAAGAAGAATGCTGAGCACATTTTTTGAGCCTGTCCCTTAAATCATTCTTTGTGGGGAAAAATAAGGGTGATTGAAAGCATTGTCTGCTCCCAATGGGTCCTTTAGTCATTTTCCAGGTGAAGGAGATAAATAACTCAAAAGCAAACTTATTTTAAATTTTATATTTATAACAACACATTGACATGATGCCAATTTTTTTTAACTGTGGACTTTTTCAAATATTTACCATCGATGCTCACTAGATAAAATATTCTCCCTTCTGTTCCTCATCACCACCACATATCCCAGATTCTTGCCAAACCCATGTCAACCCTGATAGTGGTATGTCAGGGACAGCATTATTTCCTGGCTGATAAGTGAGGCGGAGTTGGGCTGGGGGAGTAGCCTTGGCTTTTAGTGAAAGCAGTTCCAGCAGGGTGGATGGGTTATGTTTTAAGGGTAACTTACTTTTTAACTAACATTTTTCTTCACAGGATCCAGCTGCCAGCTCTACTAGTAACGTGGTTAAGGGTGTGTCTACATAGGAGCTGGAAGGTGTTAATTCCAGTTTAATGAGGCATACCTGTGCTAGCATTGTGAGTGCGCAAAAAAAAAAGTGCAACTGTGGCAGTGCAAGCAGCAGGATGAGCTAGCCACCCCAAGAACGGTATCTATGGTCTTGGACAGATTCGTATTCGGCGCAGCTACACTTTCCAACTCTATCGTAGACATGCCTTAAGACAGGCCGATGTCAGCTAAGCAGTGTACAAGACTTGTGAATGGTGATGGAACAGTACCTAATACTTTACCTTCCTCACACCCATTCTTTTCACTGCTGATATAAGAAGAATTTGAGAAATTTTAGAGGTGGAAAATGCAAGCTGCTCCAGAAGATTTTAATTAATTAGGGCCATATCCTTCAGGCCTGTGTTCAGGCAAAAATCTCAGCAACTTCAATTTTTGCTTGAGTTTTGTAAAGCATAACAATTGCTGAATTTGGCCCAGCACTATTATGAAATACGGATTTCTTCTTCTTCTTCTTCAAGTGATATATCTGATATGGAAGTTATCAGCCACCACCTTCCATCTTTCACAGTCCTGACAGAGTTGTAAAACATCCACTCTCCTTTGGATACCAGTCCATCTGGAGATATTTCTGATATAGTTGGTTCTCTTTCTTTAACTGTAATCTTGCCTATAGTATAAGTGCTGAATTTAAGTCACTCTGTGATCAACCTGCATGTTCACAAAAAGATGTTATTCTCTGACTTAGGGTCTCAAGCAGTTGTGTTCTTTTTAATTTCATCCTTCTCATCGCCTCATTTTTCATAGTTTTAGTTACCCAGCTAATTTAAAAAATTATTCCATAACATCAAAACTCAAATACTATAAGTCATTTCTCAGTGCCCTTTTTAAGCGTCCATGTCTCACATCCATACAGTGAACACATGTAGTACTTCAGCAATCTAGTGCAGATGTGCAGTTTTAACTTTCGACAACACAGAAGTCTTTGGAAGTTGCTGAATGCATTTTTGTAAGCTGTATCCTTAGCTCTGCAAAATTCACAGAAATGTAAATACCCTAAAGCTACATGACCAAGCAGATTAATTGTATTGCTGATATTCTGCCCATCCTGTATAGCTCCCTTTCCTGGTGTAACATTAATGGATTATATCTTTCACATACTTTTTATTTTTCCTTTAAGGCCTGATTCAGCTCTCATTTAAGTCAATGGGAGTCTTTCTACTAACTTCAAAGGAAGTTTGATTTAGTCCTTACTCTTGATATTGTATTGTCCAATTTAATTTCTTTGAAAATATAACAGTATTCTCAGCTGGTGTAAATCAGCTCCATTAATTTCAATCGATCGTCACTGATTTACACCAGCTCACGATCAGATCCACAATATTTAAAAATTAAACCAGCGTATTCTGTACAGATAGACACACACACACTCCTCTTGGAGTCAAAGAGATGTTAGTTTGAATATCTCAGGGCAGAATGTAGCTCAGTATTTATATGCAACCTCTTTGCTACTTTTCCTGTAATTAAGCTGTGTATTGCATTGCTTTGCAGTTATTCAGCAACCTAGTAAATAGTTACTGTGTAATTACCTCTGATCCTCTGTGAATTAAGAAATCCATTTTGTTAGTGCCCTTCAAATCTGCTGAGCAGTAATTAGGGGTGTTTGTTTCTTTGCAGAACGCTCAGATTGCAAACATAACAAAGTCCCTAGAAACTATTGTTCTGTATATTTCATTTTGACCACAGTGAGCTTCATATTCATTGCGACTCATAACCAAGATATATGTGACACATCAATATGAGTAAACAAATAGATAATTCAAAATAAATTACCAGTATACCTCCTTGGATAACTGTATTGCAACCTGCTATCTCAGTGTCAAGCTTTTGGAGATCTTTTTTAAAAAGATCCTGCTTTAGTTGTAACTCCCACTGCACATACTTAAAAAAATGTATGGAACAAACATTCTCCCTTCCATCCTGGTACCACATTACATACAAATCTGGGAATTATCTGGCAATAACTCATACAGAGTAGATCACTTTCCTTCCTCGCTCATTCCCACCTATTTGGGGAGGGCTGCTGTCAGTTCCCCACCCCTCCAAACTTGATCCCAGCCCACTGCTGGAATCCCACCTCTGTCTCCTTGCATGAGGGCTAAGGGCTGACTCTGCTGTGCCAGACATTAGGAGCCCCAACCCCATTCACAGCTTCTTTAGGGGATGCCTTCCCCTAGGTCTACTTCTGACTCCTGTTTACCAGGAAACCAGGCCACCTTTGGACTGAGTATCTGCACTGGACATCGATTACCTGCTAAGTTGTGACAGCGTGAACTGTACCTCCTGACTTACCCAAACAGGTCCTGGAGCTTCTGTGGAGAAGAGGAACTCCAATCCCATTCCCACCCAATCTCAGTACTGAGGGAGAAATTCCTTCCCAGTCCTGAAAACCGCAACTAGAACAATGCTCACATCAGACCAAAAAACACCAGTCCTACACTGATTCCATGGGTGAGAAAGTGGGAGCTGCTGGTCTGGACAGGAGAGAGATCTCCATCAAGGAGGACAGGGCAGGGGGGAAATGGCAAACCTGAACCTCTTCAACCTTCCCTCAGCTCGGGTGATGCCCCCATCTCCTGCTCCCCCAACCCAAAGGAGGAAGGGAACGCATCAAGGAGCTATGATCCCTTTCTTTCCCCTTGACCGAAAAAAGCCTCCTGCCATTGAGGTTGTAGGTATTGTATTCTGTTGAGCCTTTCTGTTAACTGGAGTTAGAATCTGTTTACGGCTTCTTAGTAATTTCCGCTCAATCCTTGTGGCAGCTGCCACTTGTTAACTCTTCCAATATGTGAATGAGATGTCCCTACGGGTCAGATGGAAGTAAGAAACAGGGAGATATTTCAGGGAATCCAAGGAACAGCTAGGATTTAGGAGACACCTTTGGCTGTGATTTGCATTCTGATATCATTATTATTTGAGTTATCGATAAATCCAAACCCCAGATGTGGTAAGTTTGTCTTTACGCAATGTGTGTTGTAAACTTCATTTGGAACAGACTTGGATGAGAATGCTACCAGCACACAGCAACATAAGCACTTTGATGCATTTCTTATATTTTCAGAGGCTATATGCAATATCATAATCATTGTTAGGAAGTAATGGGTTCTCATTTCTACACATTACCATGAGTTATTTCCAGAAAATAATGTGGCACCATTATATGACTTGAAACAAACACATAATAAAAGCACTAGAACAAATCTACTCTATAGGATAAAGAGATTAAGGCGCCAGTCTCAGACACAACACATCTAGCAGGTAAATTCACAGGGCTTGAGTCACCATTGTGTTGCTCCTGTTTTAGGTTGGAGTAACTCCATGTTAATCAATGGAGCTTCAGTAGTATAAAGTTGGAGTAGCACAGTCAGGAATCAAGCCCACAGTTCAGAGCAATTACAATGTTAATATGGTGATTGTGTATCATGCATATTAAAAATGCAATAAAATATTGACTCATACAAAACAACTTCTTATCAATTATAATTAGCTTTGAAATTGTATAATGAATAGCAGCAATAATAAATAAATTTTATTGATGACACGGTGTCTAGGACGTTTTAGATTTTTAATTTAAAAATCATTTAATGAATAACAAAATAAATAACCCAGAAGAAAACTGACCCAAAACATTTCAGTAAAACTTTTTACATCTAAAATTATTATAAAATCTGTGTCTTGTATTTATTTATTTAATAAGTGGGCAGATTTTAAAATATGCTCAGCATCTGGCAGTTCCCATTGTTCTCAACTGTGCGTGTTGAGCACTTGGGAAAATCTGCCCCTTTACCTCTAAACCTGAAGGTACTGCAACTTCTCACCCACAACTACCTTTGTTAAAACTCACAGTATGCTCCTCTGAGTAGCTTCATTATTTAAGATGGACATTCTATCCACAAAAGTGTTCCAGGGAGACTGACTATCATGGTGTTCAATTATAGATATATCTCCACCCTGTTCCATTCCCAAGCTATGGCCTGCAATCAGCCACACACAATTTTCAAGGTACTGGATCACATATTGCCCAGAATAATAAGTGTACTCACATCAAAATAGCCGAGTACTCTGCACTACTGTTCTCGAGGGAGGATCTTTCCTAAATCATAAAATCCAAGGTGCAAATGCCCATTTGGCAATTGTCTAGTTTAGGAACCCGCTTCACTTCAGTCTCACACTCATTTTGCTAATGCAATAATGAAATATTGTCAGTTTGTACTTTCCTCCATTTCTTTTGTGGCAATTCACAAATCGGTCAAGCACATTCAGTCCTTTAGCTAACAAACCTGCTCGCATTTGTACTTATTTTAGTCCCTATCATTTCTGGGTCTCATAACACCTTATATGCTATCCCTTTCTCTCAAACAATCCGTCCCCTTTATGCCCATTTTTATAGTGTAAATTTTGATCAGTGTTGTCAGTCTTCAAAGTCTTTTAGCAAAGTCAGATTTTTGCAAAATGTAGAGCTTTACAGACTAACATGGCTCCATAAATTTCTGAAACCAGGGATGATGGTTCTTAGGCAGCTGATCTAATCACTCTCCCCATTAGGTATGGTACCACCTCCTACAAAGTATGCTTCTTGCATTTTTTTCCCTTCAGCTAAGCATTCATTTTTATAGTTGTCTTGTGATTTTTCCTTACCAGATAACTGGAAACACAGTTTCCTTGCCCACTTATTCCTTTCTCTTCAGTGCCCCCACCTGCCTGTTTGCATTCCAGTTCTCAAAGTATGGAGCACATCTTACTATTGAGATCTCTATTCCATTCTATATAAGGTTTTATACCACACTCCTAACTATAATAGGTGAGCACCTTTCTAACAATGTGACTACATATCTGTCATGTGTTTCTTCTCTCATCTTCACACAGGGAGTGGATTGTTTTCCACTCCCATTAGCATCCATGTGGGCCACTTCCCCTCAGAGGAATTCCTGAGGTAAATACATCAATTGCTCACATGGAAAGCAATACAGTCTTTGGAAAGTAGGTAATGCATTTTAGTGCATCTTTTAGTGCAATTTAGTAGACAGAAGCAAGGAGAGCCAGGATCATGTGATCAAACAACGCCTCAAGCACCTCCAGCACTTGCTTTGTGGTCTATAAAAGGTAAGCCTCTAGCCTGTAGTCATGACCAAATAAACAAGAAACCTAGCTTAGTAAATTCAGGTAGAGCAAAAATTATGGGTTATATAATTTCTATCATGCTGATCAGAAAAGAAAGTGTCTGGTGAAAAGGTTAAGCAGTTCTGAGTTCCTGTTTAAACCTTCTCTGATGCTTCTTTCCTTTTAAAATTTTACTGAAATTTATTCAGCCCTAAATGAAAGATAATTACATAGTATAGCAAAGTAATTCCCTAAAACATTATAATTATTCTTAATAATGTCAATAGTGGTTTTACAATAAAAGACAAAATAAAATTAAGAAATTAAAAGTATTAACAAAAGAATTCATGACACTAAAATGTAGTTTTCAAGTACATAAAAGGTTGTTACAAGGAGGAGGGAGAAAAATTGTTCTTCTTAACCTCTGAGGATAGGACAAGAAGCGATGGGCTTAAATTTCAGCAAGGGGGGTTTAGGTTGGACATTAGGAAAAACTTCCTAACTGTCAGAGTGGTTAAGCACTGGAATAAATTGCCTAGGGAGGTTGTGGAATCTCCATCAATGGGGATTTTTAAGAGCAAGTTGGACAAACACCTGTCAGGGATGGTCAAGATAATACTTAGTCCTGCCTTGAGTGCAGGGACTAGACTAGATGACCTCTCGAGGTGTCATCCAGTTCTATGATTCTATGTGTTTGCTGAATGCACCAAACATTAATCTGAAGAATACTTTTACTACTTTTCTTTCTTCCTTTTTAACTTGTGTCCCTGCATCCTAAAAAGCCCACCTGTAATATATAATAAAGATAGTTTAGCATAGAATGCACTGTGTGATGATTCATAATTGTATTTATATTCATGGTAAATCATACAGAGTCTTTTTGGATTTATGCCTTTTGGATTTATGGATTTTTTCCACTAGGTGACAGAAAGGGACAAAATTGCCCCATATTTCTTTATTTCTAAAGGATGCAGCAAATATGGTTAATTGACTTTGTTGATTACATGCCATAGCTTCGTCCTCGAGATTCCTATGTTCTATGTCTGGAAAACATTTTTGTGGTCACATCACCATTTTCATTTCAATATCTCTTCTATTTTCTCATCTAGTGCTTTGACTAATGATCCATCAGAATTTATACTAGTTGTGGTACTTTGCCAAACACCATCAGGAATATTAATGTGATTGTTACGATAATTGTATTATAATGCAAAAATGATGTTACTTAATTTTACGCAGAAATGAGTGACAGTGATTTCTACTTTACTGTGTCAGAAAATAATCTTTTTTCAAATAAGCTTGGTTCATGAGCTATTTATTTCAGATCACTTCTTAGGTAAAAATGAATATTTTACTTTCTCAAGCATCGCTAAACAATTTCATTATCAATATTTGGTAACGCAACTAATAAGTTTAATATTAGTTTAAAAAGTAGAGCTGTGAAGAGAAGGAAAATTCTTTCATAGAGGATTCTGAATTTTCAAAATTTGTTTTTATTCCAATATGGAAAAAAACCCCACAATTGGAACACTCTCCACAAATGAATTTCCATCCATCCGTTCATCCATCCAGGATTGATTAAAATGTTTAATTTAAATTTTGACTTTTTAAATTTATAATACATAATACAATAAAATAAAAAAATCAAAATGCAAAGTCTTAAGAAAATAACAAAATGCATTCTGAAAATGTCAAAATATAATGTGTTGACATTTTTAGGAACTATTCTTTACCCTTTTGTCCCCAAAATGAATTTTTGACAAAATCAACATGCCTCCCTTGCTAGGCTTCAGATAGAGAGGTGCAGTGTCCATTCATTCCACCCAGTTCCTTCTTTGGGGGCTGCCAGGCGAGGTCACACCAGCATCCCTAATCCAGTCTGGGAAAGTCTTCTGAGGGTGATATCTTCTACTTCTTGGGCATACTTGTTCCCCACTCACACTGCCACTCCCTTCTAGCAGCCAGCTCTCCATTCACAGCAAGCTGCAGCGCATGGGGTCTCAGCATCCCCACTCGCTCCCCCTCCCTTTCCTGTTGATAGTGGCCAAGGGAATGCTGGGAAATGTAGTTTCTTCCCTGCTCCAGGGTAGGCTCTCTAGGCAGGGAGCTGGCCAAGGAACTACAGCTCCCAGGGCCCCTTGGGTTCTGAGCTCCCATGCTGGATCCTGCTGCTCAGAAGCTTGTGCAGCACTGCGAGAGGGGAGGAAGAGACTGTTATGGGCCCCCTTCTGAGCTTGGGCCTGGCGCTAGGAGCACTAGGTCAGCAAAAAGAGTATGTTTCCACTGAAGTCGTAGGTGGGACTGCAGCTCAGGTAGAATTCCGAGCAGGCTTGTATAGCCCATACTGAAGCTTAGGCTGTCATATCTTTATTGCTATTTTTAGCTGAGCTAGTTAGATTAACACTAGCCTGGGTATGCCAACCTGTGCTGCAGTGAAACCTCCAATTCAGTGTAGACACATACCCTAAAGGTGTTGCTGCACCCATGCTAGAGCAAGAGTGGGAGGTTTTCTTGTGTTTTTTTTAACATAGCTGCACCATGTTAGAAAAAAACAAATCCTTTCATCTATGGAAGAGAGAAAATAGCAGGACAAGCCGTGGTGGAATTTGTCACTGGTAGAAGTGAGGTTGAAATAAAAGAGGAAACCTGCAAGAGGTGGAGCCAATGGAAAAAAAAATATATCTTTACAGAGATAGCTCAGTAGTCTCCCAGTCGAAGAGGAAAGAGAAATACCACCCATTGTGTTCTGCTGCCTTCATATTGATCGAGAACACCAAGCATTCTGATAAAAGCAAGTAAAAAGTGTGGATGGAAACCAAATCATAGAATCATAGACTTTATGGTCAGAAGGGACCATTATGATCATCTAGTCTCACCTCCTGCACAACGCAGGCCACAGAATCTCACCCACCCACTCCTGTATCAAACCTATGTCTGAGCCATTGAAGTCCTCAAATCATGGTTTAAAGACTTCAAAGTGCAGAGAATCTTCCAGCAAGTGACCCAGGCCCCACACTGCAGAGGAAGGCGAAAAACCCCAGGGCCTCTGCCAATCTGCCTTGGAGGAAAATTCCTTCCTGACCGCACATATGGCAGTCAGCTAAACCCTGAGCATGTGGGCAAGACTCACCAGCCACACACCCAGGAAAGAATTCTCTGTAGGAACTCAGATCCCACCCCATCTAACATCCCATCACAGGCCATTGGGCGTATTTACCACTAATAGTCAAAGACCAATTAATTGCCAAAATTAGGCGATCCCATTATACCATCCTCTCCATAAATTTATCAAGCTTAGTCTTGAAGCCAGATATATCTTTTGCCCCCACCACTCCCCTTGGAAGGCTGTTCCAGAACTTCACTCCTCTGATGGTTAGAAACCTTCGTCTAATTTCAAGTCTAAACTTCCTGATGACCAGTTTATATCCATTTGTTCTTGTGTCCACATTGGTACTGAGCTTAAATAATTCCTCTCCCTCCCTGGTATTTATCCCTCTGATATATTTATAGAGAGCAATCATATCTCCCCTCAGCCTTCTTTTGGTTAGGCTAAACAAGCCAAGCTCTTTGAGTCTCCTTTCATAAGACAGGTTTTCCATTCCTCGGATCATCCTAGTAGCCCTTCTCTGTACCTGGTCCAGTTTGAATTCATCCTTCTTAAACATGGGAGACCAGAACTGCACACAGTATTCCAGATGAGGTCTCACCAGTGCCTTGTATAATGGTGCTAACACCTCCTTATCTCTACTGGAAATACCTCACCCGATGCATCCCATCAGGCATTGGGAGCTCAACCCAGAATTCAATAGGTGGCGGAGACTGCGGGAACTGTGGGATAGCTACCACAGTGCAATGCTCCGGAAGTCGACGCTAGCCTCGGTATTGTGGACGCACTCCGCCGAGTTAATGGTCTTAATGGTCTTGGAGTGGGGACACACACAATCACCTGTATAAAATCGATTTCTAAAAAATTGACTTCTATACATTCGACCTAATTTCATAGTGTAGAAATACCCTCAGTCACATGCTTCCACTGTCCACTTTCCTCACCCAGCAGTCTCCCCTCAGAGTTCTTTGGTCCTGCTTCCATCTGCAAGTCTAAGCTTTTCCCTTCAGACTCCTCTTGTCTTTGCTCCATCATCTGCTCGAACCCCCTTCTAAACTCAACCAGAGTTTCCACCTGCATCTCCAATCCTCGGATCTTTTCCTCCATCAGCTCTATCAGGCGGCACTTCATGCAGACAAAACTTTTTTCAGGTACCCTCTCCAGGATCATGTACATGCCGCAGCTTCCATATCCAGTCATCTTCACTGTGTCTTCCACTGCTTGGGTCACTACCACTGCTACCTCTGTATCTGTCATAGGCTTCCCACCTAAATCCTGTAAATCTGGGAAACAAACCAAACCATACCACCACTACCCACAGCAAAACAAACTCCCAACGAGCACCAAAACACTGCTAGAACACCACACACTCCCTTCACTAGCCTGTCTGTTCCTCTGCCTGCCTCTTGATCTTCCCCCCAAACTCCCCTTGCAAACTCCCACTCAAACTCCCCTGTTTACAATTGGATAGTAGGGACTTCAGGAATTAATCTTATTTATGTGTTCTAAAATAAATAATATCTGAATTTAAATGATCTTGCTGTGCAGAGTGGTCCTATGCAAGGATTTGATTACTATTTTTCTCCTCCTCCTTCGCATCATTTATTACACTCATGTTTCATCCTAACAGACTGTAAATTCTCTGGGGCAGGGACTGTCCTGTCGCTCTGTGTCAGAACAGCACAGAGCACAATGAGGCCCTGTTCCTGGCTGATGCCAGTATGTCAGTAGCATAAAGAATAGGGTGTAAATTACATGTGAGCAACTGGTTATATATGCGTTTCTCAACTGCTGAAAGTTACATGCCGTAAAACTGATTAAAGGTGTAAATTATGATTCAGAGTCACACAGACTGAATTTGGGACACAATAAAACATTACGAGAACAAATATATCACAGAATAATTAACTCCTGATAAATCTCTCTCTCTGCTCTTATATACAGTGTGCATACAAGAAGGGTGTGTATTTTTAAACCTAGGGCTGGACTGGCACATTGCAATCCACCCTGAGGGGCAGCATGTTGCTGCACTGTGGCAGGCTCAGCACAGGCCAACCATTGTGAACTTTGCTCCAAGGCAGATGTAAGCCAAACCTGCCCCTTTCCTAGCTCAACTTACTTCCCCCTCTACAGCTGTGTTGATGGATCTGATGTGTGGTAGGGAGGAGCCAAGACTCTTACCCATCCCACTACTGGCACCACCTTCACCCACATATGCAAGAGGAGGAGTAGCAGCCCGGGAGAAGCGGCTCCATGTTGTAACCCATAACGTAGGTGGCCAACACAGGGAAAGGAAGGAGATATCTTTTGCCTCTTTACTCCCCAGTGTGGAGGTGTAGGCTGGCTCAACACTGAGCCCATAGAATGCAAGCAGAACATTCCACTTATTTAAGTCTCAGCATCCTCATTTCCATAAGATCATATGTCACAAACCATAACAGAGATCCACTTGAAATATGGAGTTTGTGGAATCCAAAGAAATAAAAAAAGAATAAATAAATAAGTGACACAGCTACACACACACACACACACACACACACACACACACACACACACACACACAAAGAGGATATATGTTAATCTTGAGTGGCAATTTTTAATGAGCACAGTAGTTCTCTCACAGTCAGGTGAGAGAAAGCTTGTGTATTTTAAAGGGATCATCACTTAATCACCTTTAAAGCTTACCATGTTTTCTTGACTCTTGCTGATCTGAGTCTTTACAAAGAGACAGCTTAGAAAATGGAATTTTTTAGAAGTTTTTAATGTTGGAATTTATGACATAATTTTATATTGTTGTGCGCATATTTCTGAAACACACTGCATCACCTTTTGCAAGGCCAATTCCAGACAGGCATAGTTAGTAAGGAGCCCATGTCTTATAATAAACCAGGCATTTCTTTTAAGATTCACCAGAGCCCCATAATTCAAGTGGACCTCACTTATGGTCTATGAGATATGAGCATGCAAATATCAGCATGTTCAGCCTCGGATTAGTGAAATGTTCTGCAGTCATACTATGTGACTAATGCACCCCTTCCGTGCCTAAGTTATAATACTGTCTCTGATATAAGCCTTTACCTTGGCTCCCAGCTACATTAAACCTCCATTTATTATTAGTCTTGTTATATCAGTTAATCAGTAATGATTGAAATGCAAGGCATTTCCTTAGCACTAATGACAGGCTGGGAGGAATTGATGGCATGAAGAACAGATGAGGAAATAGCCTCAGCAAAGGGTGTTATTGCTATTATAAGATGGAGATGGAAAATCACAGAAGAGGAATATGAAGGCAGAGGGAAGATAGAAATGTCCTACATATAACAGTGAAAACTAAAAATGTAATGCCTGATACATAAAGCAGTCTGATTTCTTGAGTCATGAAATTCATGAAATTCTACTCAGCTTACAATATTTGGATAACATTAGTGAGAATGGTGTAATAAATAATAAATAGTGCACATTTTACTTTCTTTTGATGTTAGAGCTGCAGATACAGTAATTACTGTGTCATCTTAATTGTGTATTGATAGATAAGGCAAAGCTTTCTTTACCCATTTACATGTCATCAGTGAGACTAGGGACAGGATGGACCAACAGATTAGCCACTCAGTGGTAGAAGTTATCACAATTTCCATCTATTCACAGCCTATTTCAGTCATTGTTTAATGTATTTTTCTATTTTCATAGGCACATTGTAAATCTTTAATTTCTAGTACCATTATACCATATCATATTCCCTTTCACAGGATACTGAGTTTCCAGTCACAATGTAAAACCATGTGCTACTATTCATTATATTACCATGTGACCAGTTGTAGGGCTGTGGGAGAATGAAGCCATACTTTTGACATTGGTGTGTGTTTTGGTAGAGTAGAGTGATATTTATATCCTAAGTGCATGTTTTGTTCAAAGGGCAATTCAAATGGGAGGTACAGTTCAAACCTGGACCAATTAGGGCACAACTCTGAGAAGCATGGAAACTGGGGAGGGGTAGGAAAAATGGACTGGGAAGGTAAGTGAGATGTAGGTGCTAGGAAGGATGTGAGCAGATGACTGGGAATTACAAATGACTGGGGGACTTTTCCCTTATAATGGGTATAGCTGAACAGTCAGAAAACCGCATTTCGAAGATAGTACCAGGCAAATCAAGGATAGAAGGAACACTGCACAGAAGGAAGGGGGAAGTTAAAGGTGCACTCGGAGAAGTTACTGAGAATGTCTATTTCATTCTTATTGCAAGGAAGTTCTGCTCAGTATCTCAAGCAAAAGTTTTTATGCCTATATATTTCCCCAATCCTTTCTCCTCTTCAGACTGCAACACAGGAAAATAAAACTATATCAAGTCCCCAGCCACCTGGTGAATTCTCCTAAGCTTCTAATCACAATAAAGTCTCCATTCTCAGCATACATTATGAAGTTCTTTAGATCTCAGTCTCATATTACCTTGTGATACAATAAAACAATGTGAAATTCCATTACTCCAGTATCTAAAGTCCAGAGTCACTGACAGGAAACAAAGTTCACCTTTTATATTCAAAGAACAAAAAGGCATGTTCCTGGTAGGAAAAGGTCACTTGGCCAACAAGACTTCTCCCTTTAGATTTTAATCAACTTCATGTTCTTACTTTATATTCTTCTTGACTCACAAAAGATTCTCTCTCTCTCTGGAGCAAACTTGGCAGGGGGCGGGGGGAAGGAAACAGAAGAATCAATTCATGTCACTAGTCATTTTTGGTATCCCTCTTGCTGTACTTTAATAAGTGACTGTCTGCCTCGCACTCCAAGCTTCTATTTCAGTGTGATTTTGCAGTAAGTTAAAAATCCTTTGTTTTATTCTGTTATCTTAAAAAATAATGAGACATAATATATCAGCGTAACAGGGTCACTACATGGCAGAATAGAAAATATGTTTAATTGTAAAGGAACAAACTCTTGTTTAAATACAAATATTTTCAATGGTAAGAAAATATTTAGTAGAATAAATAAGGGGTGACTTGATTTATGTTTTAAGACTAATGCTTGAGCTTCTCAAAGCAGTGCAAGAAACTTATCCACACATCTTTCCATTAAAATTAATGATACATGGCAATATCTCCTGCACTGGTTTGAAAATCTCATCTGATATAGCTGAAGCTGTTGTGCAGTGTTTAAGATTACTTTCAGCCCCACATTTTGCATTGATGTCTCTCTGTAAAAACACTGAAGCATACCGTATCTTCAGCATAGTGACAATAAATCCAGGCTGAAGACTTGTCTGAGAATCACCACTGTGGGACATTCACTTTGTTGGTGAAGACTGTATGCTATTTAGTTATTGCAATTTAGGAATGAGCTTACAAATCATCACCTGTCTATATATCGCACAGATTTAAGACAGACAATGGTGATAATTCTGTTAACCATTTATAAAATGTCATATCTGGTGCTTTGATCTAAAAAAAAAATCCAAACGGATTCCTTTCTATTGCTAGAAAGAGGTAATCTACCAATGTGACCAGCACAATATCCATACCCAGTCCTAAAGCCAGAATGAAAGGTGTAAAGGAAGTCAAGGCCTTCATGTGCTTTCATAACATCAGCTCAATAAGTTTTTAAGGTTAGAAGACATACTGGTAGTTGTTGAGATGGTCAGGATCAAGACACAACTTCTTGAGCATGAGCCTAATTACTTCTCACTTGAATGAAACTGGCCCCCTGCCTTCTCAAAGGAATATATTAACAGTTTCCACCAACTAAGGACATCATATTCTTGACCAGCTAATTTTACCAGCTGTGAAAGGTATTGATCCATCTTGTATATAGCTCTGCAACTACATCTTGAAACTGTTTGAAACTCAGAAAAAATACGTTTCAGTTCCCCACATGTATTCTCAAACACAGATATTCTACCAGAAAGGCAGCCAAAGGCTGTCTGAAGCTAATTAATTGTGTTCACCACAAGTTAAATAGAAAGTTTACAGCAAGAAATATTGAATTCTGCTTCCAAGAGAATGCAGCTCACATTCACCATACAATCTACCACCTAAAAAGAGTACCACTATTTAAGACTTCATGTCTGGGTGATGGAGCAAAATACTTCCTTTGTCTTCATCATTGCAGAAGATTGCCAAAATTTATTTACATCACAACTGAAAAGAATCAGAGATCAGTTTCTACTCGAAACATGACAGCCAGTGGAGGAGGCTATCACGTGAGGATATCGCAAAAGGAGGAGACTCTTAGTAGTCACTTTTTTTATAGTCAAGGACAAAAAACTGTCCTACAGTTGACCACTGATTAAGAGAACTCTGGAACCCAAACAAGTCAACTTATCTCTATCCCAGCCCACAATAAGAGTAAAAGTGGGCCCTGAACAGAGCCTGGGAAGTAATGGCCAAGGACTAGACTAGTGATAGACTAGGACAGAATGAGCTCTTCAATATCCGTCTGAACCCCAGATTGAATATTCTACATATCTGGTAACTCTATTTTTATTTACAAGATCATTAATTCATTGATATTATCATCAGACAATTATATTGACAATGTTTTTGAATTTCCCTTCATAGTTAGTGCCTGAGAGACAGTACACTGTCTCTATTAGATTTTCAAGGAACATACTGTCTCATAACAAAAACCAAACTTAAAGTAACAACAAAATAAAATATGTTCCCTCCCCATGACAACTCACCAAACACACTTATTTCTGTCTTAGAAGCTTTTAAAAATATTTCCTCAAATAAAAAAAAAAGTAGGTTTCTATGGTATTCTGTGAAATTCAGCCTTTGTTTCATTGTAAATGCCACATAATTACACTGGAAATGTAAAAAAGCCATCAGCAGGAACTCTAATGCTAGGTGCAAGCTATGAATTATTTTTTTTCATAGCCACCCTGTAGGCAGCAGTTTCACAATAGTAATGGATGCTGTGGCTCACATGAGGCCTAATGACAAGGCTTATTATTAAAAATACTTATGTATAATTATATATTTATTTAAAGCTGGGGAGGGCGGGGACTTGATTCTGATGTCAGTGTAATTCGATTGACTTGGTGGAGCTTCTCCTGATACACACTGGTAGAAGCAAATCAGAAACAAGTCAGTTAAAGCAGTTTCTTGAAAAAAAATTTTTTTTCCTTTAGCTTTTAGAGAGGAAATGGAAAGTGAAATTCTTCTGCACATTTGGATTATACATTCAATTTAATCAGTTAAAGGCATTACAGTCTTTATACAAAAACTCCTCTTTTTAAATCAGTCACCTCACCAAACAGCAATGATATTAATGCTACCAGATTCTAATATATTTACGCCAGTGCAGGTCAAAGTATTTGGGGGAGGACGACCAAAACAAAATCATGGAAATGTTTGTAAAATATCTTCCCACTTTTCTGACACAGAAATTTTGTTTTTGTAGAAAATTTCCAACCAGCTCTAATTACTATAGAGCAGGGGTCGGCAACGTTTGGCACACGGCTCGCCAGGCTAAGCACCCTGGCGGGCCGGGCCAGTTTATTTACCTGCTGACGTGGCAGGTTCGGCCGATCGTGGGCCACACTTGCCGCAGTTCGCCGTCCCGGGCCAATGGGGGTGACGAGAAGCCGCGGCCAGCACATCGCTCGCCTGTGCCGCTTCCCGCCGCCCCCATTGGCCCGGGACGGCCGAACCTGCTGCGTCAGCAGGTAAATAAACTGGCCTGGCCCGCCAGGGTGCTTACCCTGGCGAGCCGCGTGCCAAACGTTGCAGACCCCTGCTACAGAGCTTAGATGCCTTACACATCAGTTTCCAAAGCAAGCAGCCTCTCTGGCTGGCAGCCCACAGCAGCTCTGAGGGTTTCCTAATAAACCTCTCCCTATTCTGCAGGATTACTGTCTCCTGGCTTCTACCTATTCTGGGGGATTACTGCCTCCTGGTCTCAGTGTTTCCCCCACTTCTTACTGGTGACAGGGCAAATGTATTGTACGCACATATACCAAGAAAACACATTAATTCCACAGGGGACTTTCCACACCCAGTGCCAAGTATTGCTTTTGGAAGTTATAAGAAAACCATATATTCACAAAAAAGGACCACGGGGAAGTCTTACAATAGCACCCCAGTGCCTTTTCTGCATACTGTGCAACTACACCAGTAGTGAAACAGACTAACGGAGGAAAGCAGATAGCTCTTTTGCGTGAGATGTGCTCTTTCATGGGAGGGTTTGTTATATTTTATTTTTGGCCTTATTCAGCAGATCAGCCTTTCTCCTGAACAAGTCAGCCTGCTGTCCTTCCACTGTCAATACCTTTCTTTAGCTCAGAAGCCTATGGATGTGCTATGCTGGATGAGGCTCAGTGAGTAATGAAAAACAACCATTTTGCTTCATTTAGCTAGTCAACGTTGGTGCATTTCTTTTATGGCTGGACTCAGTATTCAATGTCAGTAAAGTTCTGGGTGAAGATATAATGACATAGGTTTTAATCCTTGTGGTGAACCTCATAATCATAGAATCATAGAATATCAGAGTTGGAAGGGACCTCAGGAGATCATCTAGTCCAACCCCCTGCTCAAAGCAGGACCAATTCCCAACTAAATCATCCCAGCCAGGGCTTTGTCAAGCCTGACCTTAAAAACCTCTAAGGAAGGAGATTCCACCACCTCCCTAGGTAACTCATTCCAGTGCTTCACCACCCTCCTAGTGAAAAAGTTTTTCCTAATATCCAACCTAAACCTCCCCCACTGCAACTTGAGACCATTTCTCCTTGTTCTGTCATCTGGTACCACTGAGAACAGTCTAGATTCATCTTCTTTGGAACCCCCTCAGGTAGTTGAAAGCAGCTATCAAATCCCCCCTCATTCGTCTCTTCTGCAGACTAAACAATCCCAGTTCCCTCAGCCTCTCCTCATAAGTCATGTGCTCCAGCCCCCTAATCATTTTTGTTGCCCTCTGCGGGACTCTTTCCAATTTTTCCACATCCTTCTTGTAGTGTGGGGCACAAAACTGTACACACTACTCCAGATGAGGCCTCACCAATGTCGAATAGAGGGGAACGATCACGTCCCTCCATCTGCTGGCAATGCTCCTACTTATACAGCCCAAAATGCCGTTAGCCTTCTTGGCAACAAGGGCACACTGTTGACTCATATCCAGTTTTTCATCCACTGTGACCCCTAGGTCCTTTTCTGCAGAACTGCTCCCTAGCCATTCGGTCCCTAGTCTGTAACAGTGAATGGGATTCTTCCATCGTAAGTGCAGGACTCTGCTCTTGTCCTTGTTGAACCTCATCAGGTTTCTTTTGGCCCAATCCTCTAATTTGTCTAGGTCCCTCTGTATCCTATCCCTACCCTCCAGCATATCTACCACTCCTTCCAGTTTAGTGTCATCTGCAGACTTGCTGAGAGTGCAGTCCACGCCATCCTCCAGATCATTAATGAAGATATTGAACAAAACCGGCCCCAGGACCGACTCTTGGGGCACTCCGCTTGAAACCGGCTGCCAACTAGACATGGAGCCATTGATAACTACCCGTTGAGCCCGATGATCTAGCCAGCTTTCTATCCACCTTACAGTCCATTCATCCAGCCCATACTTCTTTAACTTGGTGGCAAGAATACTGTGGGAGACCGTATCAAAAACTTTGCTAAAGTCAAGGAATAACACATCCACTGCTTTCCCCTCATCCACAGACCCAGTTATCTCCTCATAGAAGGCAATTAGGTTAGTCAGGCATGACTTGCCCTTGGTGAATCCATGCTGACTGTTCCTGATCACTTTCCTCTCCTCTAAGTGCTTCAGAATTGATTCCTTGAGGACCTGCTCCATGATTTTTCCAGGAATTGAGGTGAGGCTGACTGGCCTGTAGTTCCCCGGATCCTCCTTCTTCCCCTTTTTTTAAAGATGGGTACTACATTAGCCTTTTTCCAGTCATCCAGGACCTCCCCCAATCGCCATGAGTTTTCAAAGATAATGGTCAATGGCTCTGCAATCACATCCACCAACTCCTTTAACACCCTCGGATGCAGCGCATCCAGCCCCATGGACTTGTGCTCGTCCAGTTTTTCTAAATAGTCCTGAACCACTTCTTTCTCCACAGAGGGCTGGTCACCTTCTCCCCATACTGTGCTGCCCAGTGCAGCAGTCTGGGAGCTGACTTTGTTTGTGAAGACAGAGGCAAAAAAAGCATTGAGTACATTAGCTTTTTCCAGAGCCTCTGTCACTAGGTTGCCTCCCTCATTCAGTAAGGGGCCCACACTTTCCTTGACTTTCTTCTTGTTGTTAACATACCTGAAGAAACCCTTCTTGTTACTTTTAACATCTCTTGCTAGCTGCAACTCCAAGTGTGATTTGGCCTTCCTGATTTCACTCCTGAATGCCTGAGCAATATTTGTATACTCCTCCCTGGTCATTTGTCCAATCTTCCACTTCTTGCAAGCTTCTTTTTTGCGTTTAAGATCAGCAAGGATTTCACTGTTAAACCAAGCTGGTCTCCTGCTATATTTACTATTCTTTCTACACATCGGGATGGTTTTTTCCTGCAATCTCAATAAGGATTCTTTAAAATATAGCCAGCTCTCTTGGACTCCTTTCCCCCTCATGTTATTTTCCCAGGGGATCCTGCCCATCAGTTCCCTGAGGGAGTCAAAGTCTGCTTTTCTGAAGTCCAGGGTCCATATTCTGCTGCTCTCCTTTCTTCCTTGTGTCAGGATCCTGAACTCGACCATCTTATGGTCACTGCCTCCCAGATTCCCATCCACTTTTGCTTCCCCTACTAATTCTTCCTGGTTTGTGAGCAGCAGGTCTAGAAGAGGTCTGCCCGTAGTTGGTTCCTCCAGCACTTGTACCAGGAAATTGTTCCCTACACTTTCCAAAAACTTCCTGGATTGTCTGTGCACCGCTGTATTGCTCTCCCTGCAGATATCAGGGTGATTAAAGTCTCCTATGAGAACCAGGGCCTGCGATCTAGTAACTTCTGCTAGTTTCCGGAAGAAAGCCTCATCCACCTCATCCCCCTGGTCTGGTGGTCTATAGCAGACTCCCACCATGACATCACCCTTATTGCTCACACTTCTAAACTTAATCCAGAGACTCTCACAGTATTATGTGATAGAAGTAACGATGCTTTGAGGAAAACTAGTATGGAAAATTTCCTTAGAATCAGTGTTTCTACATCCACAAAAATCTAACCATTACACTTTGCAGCTTTCTCCACTAGAGATGGTAGTATTGCTCACTGGCTGATATTAACGTGGGCAAAAGATGCTCCATACAATAGACTCGTACTTCTGTCCCTGTAAATGGTTGTTTCCATACTTTAGGGCTTCTCCAATAGAAAGCACTCAGGCCATGCTATCAAACTAGTGTTAGCCCACAAGATTTAGCAGTAATTAACAGGGCAAGTTTTATTTATAGTACTACACACAAATCACAATGGTAGGTCATATTAATACAGTTTACTGTGCATGTAACTCATAGATTCCAAGATAGAAGGAACCATTGTAAGCATCTGACCACCCATATATCACAGGCCATAGAACTTTCCCAAAATAATTCCTAGAACATCATATCTTTTAGAAAAACATCCAATCTTGATTTAAAAATTATCAGTGATGGAGAATCCATCATGACTCTTGATAAATTGTTCCAGTGATTAATTACCTTTACTGTTAAAAATTGACACCTTATTTCCAGTCTGAATTTGTCTACTTTCAACTTCCAACCATTGGATCATGTTATACCTTTCTCTACTAGATTGAAGAACCTGTTATTAAATATTTGTTTCCCAAATAAGACTGCATTTCCCATTAACCTTTTCTTTGATAAGCTAAATAGATTGGGCTTCTTCAATCTGTAAGTATAAGCCATGTTTTCTAATCCTTTAATCATTCTTGCTGCTCTTCTCTGATCCCTCTCCAATGTATCAACATCGTTCTTGAACTGTGGACACAGAACTGGATACAGTATTCCAGCTGTGGTTGTACCACTGCCAAATACAGAGATAAAATATTTTTTCTACTCCTACTGGAAATACCACTCTTTATGCTTTGAAGGATTGTATTAACCCTTTCGGTCACAGCCTTGCAATGGGAGCCCACATTCAGCAGATTATTTACCACAACCCCTAACTTTTTTTCAGTCACTGCTTCCCAGGATAGTCACCCATTGTATAAGTATGGCCTATGTTCTTTGTTCCCAGACGTCTACATTTACCTTCAGACATATTAAGATTGCTCTGTATCAGTGACCTGTCCTGTTCATTATTTACCACACCCCCAATTGTTATGTCATCTGCAAATCATGTCAGTGATCATATTTTGTTTTCTTCCAGGTCATTGATAAAAATGTTAAATAGCGTGGGGAAAACTTGAGATTTTATTTTATATTCAATGATATCTTTCTTGTTTATTCACACACTCCTGTTACCACTCATGGCTTGGACTTTCAAATATAAATACTATGGGGAAAAATATTGTAACATCCAAGTAAAAACCTTGTATTCTGTCATTCATTCTCATGTCGGAAGATGATGGTTGTTATGAGCTTCGTAATTAAAAGTAGCAGTTATTACAGCACCAAATATTTAAATCAGATGGTTGAGAAAGGGTGGGAGGAAAAAGGCTGAAAATCAGTAGAGATCATGAACATGGTTAGTGTGGTTATGGTTATCATATCATTAGAAAATTAGTATGGCTTCTTCAACAGGAGACAATATCTTAGGACAGTGTGGGAAGAGCGCATCTACTAATAGAAATTGTGTATACACATTGATGGCAGAATAAATATATTAGCAAGAACACATATGTATCTAAACTGAACCTGTAAAAGATGGGAAAACCACTCAGCAACATCATTAAAAAATAAAAGACCAACTTTCCTAAGATTTCTTTACTGCAATAGGTTCTTTATGTCAAGTTTCTTTTCTGAAATAATAATAATTAAACTTGTTTAATCCCTAAATCCCCAAAATTGAACTAATTGAGAATTTTGCCTGGTTATGGTCTAAGGCCCATATTTTTAATGGTATTTAGGCATTACTGTGCTCAGTGTTGTAAGCCTAATAGATTTAGGACCCTAAGCCTAATGCAAAGCCTAGATCTCATTCAGTCTCAATGGGACTTAGATTTTAGAAACCTGGCCTAAGACCCTGAATCCTGTGGATACTTAAACACGTATGTAACTTTGATCATGTGCAAAGTTACATACATGCTTAACCATTTATGGGACTGGAACAAAGTAAATACTCAGAGTAAAGACCTCAGGATTTGGCCCACAGTTGGACTTCAATGGTGTGAAGATTTCACGCTCCTTCTATTAGATTCTCACCAGGTATTCCTTCTCTCTTACATTTACAGTTTTTCCTGCACAAACATATCCATATTCTCTTTTACAACTATATGTTACTTTCCTCACTTATAAAACACATTTCTGAAAATAGACAAGATAGGAGAACGTCATATAAAATTAGCTTAGCTTTCACAACCTTGTTATTTTAAAATCTAAACCACGTATACTGTAGAATATCTTTCACAATCTATACAATCTCTAATAGTTATTCAAACATTTGAAACTACAACAGACAATATTACAAGACAAACAGAACCAAAAGTAAAGCATAGACAAATGCATAAGCACTTACTAGTTTCCGTAGCTACAATAGTTATGTTGTGCCACGTGTTGGTTTCTCTGTCGAGTGGTGTTGCCAAAGTTATTTTTCCATCATCTGCATTAATGTTGAACTGTCTCTCAAGGTCAGTATGTCGATCAATGGAAAACCTACAAAATGGACATCCCTGTAATCTACTCAGATAAATTCGTATGATCTGTTCATACTGTAGGAGAATTTAAGTAATCTTTGGAGAACTGCAGTTTTCTAGCCAAATGGATTGAGCAGCTCAATAGCATAATAATTTATAAGGCAAAATGAGTGACTGTGTCTCAAGAAACTTAATTATTGTCCAAGGAGTAATTAGCTGAATATTCAACATGAAGGTCATAAACTGCCATCAGGTTCAGTAGGTAACATCTTTAAAAACCGCTGCTGATCAAGAGTTAATTAGACAATCCATCACATTTATTAGACAGCTTATGTAGTATTTCATAGTATCTGTTTATAATTTCAACACCAATATATTAAACACACACAAAAATATTGAGCTTCATGGTTATTTTAAAGGAGTACTGAAAAACATTCTTTTACTAATATTTTTCAGTTTTAATGAAGCATGAAATATTAACCAAGCACGTTACCTGCTTAGTTTTCAAGCAATTCAATGGACAATAGGTGGTTAATGAATCACCATTTATCAGGAAAGCACTTAAAAAAAAAATCCCAACAACACAGGGATTGACTGTGATATGGATTGACATAATTGGTTTCTAACAAAACAACTTTGATCTGACAGCTAGTCAAAGCTTGCAAATGAGAATATACAGGTAAATTATGCAGCCTAAACATGGCCAGCTTGACTAACAAGAATGAGCTGCAGTAGATTGCTCCAACAGTGCATTAAGCAGAATGATGATTTAGGGCTCAGCGCAAGAAAGCTTTTATATAGGTTCATTTTCATAGCGTTGTTTTATTAATGTATTACTTGTAAAAAGAAACTAAACTGGAAAATTAAGCCTTCCAATTTTTTTGACGGGTGAGGTACAAAAAGAATTTATCACAAACTACTGATATGGTACAACAGTCACTGGCTTCAAGGGGTTTTACTGAATCCGAACTGTGGATTTATATAAGAGACTGTAATGCTTTTGTGTCTAGGTATTATAGAGAATAACAGCATGCACTGATGGTTCTGCATCTGCTCTGCATTGTACCTAGGCATAATGGGGTGAGCTAGGATGGAGTGTCAGAGTGGATTACATACTTTATATTGTGGTTATGGTCTGGAGAGTGACTAAAAAATGGCAGTGTCCTATTACACATCTGTTTCTTACTAACACTCTGCACTATATCTGCTTAGTTCATTGATGAAAAACTAACATATTTCACTACAGTCGACAAGACAGTTATTAAGATACCAGCTTATTCTATTCTTCCTCATGCATCATCATCAACTTCCATCAACGTTCTGGTTCCAGAGCCTTTCTTTGTCATGATGACATACAGTGGGAACTGATTTAGGATTAAACAAAACTTGATTAACCTGAACTAATTCCTTGTGTAACTCCACTGATGTCAACAGAATACACCAGGAAAGATCTTGACCCATCAGACTGACCTACCTAGCTTTAGTATATGAATCTTAAATCTCACTGTTACAACAGTTTTTTTCAGTATTTGAATAGTAAATCATTTGTTCATATTTAGAAGTAGATAAGTGTTGCAATTTAACTATGTTGCTGGTAAATTTAGTAAATATATCGCCCATTTTAAAAGTTTTAGTTCACTGCAAATGTTTATTGGGGAAGCTCTGCTGTACAAACATAGCTCTAGGAAAATCTAGTGTAGGCCATAATATTGCTAGATTGAATAACAACTAATGGACTTAAATTTAAAATGTCTCTTTGACCCAAAAGACATTTTATACTTGATTTATTCCATCTTCAAGGTGTTATTAGCTGTGTGCAGAACTTCAGTAGCTAAAAAGAATAGCAAAGAAGGATCCACCGCCAAATTTTCATAAATGGTTGCTTAGGGCAAGGCACCTACATTCATATTTGGACCTGTAAGTAAAGTGATTTTCAGGTGAGCTGAGCACACTCAGTTCCTATTGGCTTGAATGAGAATGAAAACCTTTCCATTTGTCCGAGGCTGCCTCTGTATTATAATTCAATTCCTGGTTCTGTACCAACAGTATATATTTTTTTAAAGTTATATAACTGGGGATTTAACATGAGTGAGTTTATTGTATTGACTTTAATCCTAACAATATTTATTCAGAATGCAAAAAATGCATTAAAAATAAAACATTACTTAACACAAGTTACATGGGTTTACAAGGTTGCCAAGAGGCAAAAATCCCCTCGTGACTATAAATTAAGAAATATCTTGTACAAAGTAAAAAATATAAAATCTGCAGTGCCATAAACTTGGGGTGACTAATAGCATATATGAAGCTATCTTTTCATGATAATGATATTATAGCTCTTTTTAATGGGGATGCATTGTCAAATATATACACGATACATAAAATGTACATTTCTATAAAAATGGAAAAGAATATCTCAGAAAATAATATCCCTTGAAATTGCCATAGTAACACCACAGGTTATTTGGACTTTTTTTTTGTTAGTTTATTAAACTGTGCAGGAGAAAATAGGTGGTGTGATCATACATTCTTTTAGCTAAAGACTTTGGGCCTGATTCTGATTGCTCTCACTAGATTTACCTTGGTGCATTTCCACTGACTTAATATGAGTTATTCTTGATTTACATCAAGGTAAATGAGAACAGAATGCAACCTTCATTGTTGAAAACTCTCCTTTGCTGATCCTGCTGAGATCTGAATCACAATATTGATGCTATAAATCACCCTATCTCAGTGATGCCAGGCAAAGAGGGCATGTTACTTGGTGACTGAGATAAACAGCTGTACCTTAGGAAGGCAAAAAAATATTGTATTGAGGTTTTTAAGGCCTGCTGTGAATTAAGAAAATGATCTATTGCTACCAAAGATGAAATCTCTCCAGTATGAATTTGAGGGAAAACTTCTACAATGAAGCTTACTTCTCTCACAGAGAGAGACTGAAGGGCAGTGATCATCTCTGAACTTATAGGAGGGCAGAGAGTGTACAGAAAGCACAAATTATTGCGCATGTTTTTTGCTATGCACTTGGACCAAGACTTGGCCAAGGCAATAAAATAACAGACATATGAAATGAGCAGCACTGGAACAAGTCAGAACAGATTTGAAGAGGAACTTAGAATGATAAAAGATGCTGATCTGATACATTGAACCACTACAGAGCAGTTTGACTACCTTTACTCAAGTTCAGCAATGGAACTCCTTACAGAGTAAGGTGCTATTCATTGTGATTAAGAGTGTCCCTAGACACAAGTCTAGAACTATAAACTACACATTTATGAAAGTTGTAATGGAATTTGGTAACTGTCTGATTAGCACATGTTTGAAAAAAGTCTGTTCAAATTTGTGACTATTTTACATCAGCAAAGTTTAAAAGTGAACCAGTGATTTAAATAATTTGGAACAGAGAAATTGTAAATGTAGAGAAAAGAAGCAGAATTGATCCTTATAAAAAACAACAGTGGATTATGAGACACGGACATCCTACAAGATGCACAAAGAAAATAGTTTTGCTTGGCCATATATTTTTCCATATGGACATACTTTAGAATTGATATCAACAAATAAATCAATACCCCAACAGATAATTAAGACAGAAGCAACAGCTAGATCTTACATAACTTTTTCCCTACTTCACAGAGCACTAGTATCCCTCCATTCCCAGACCTACAGCCAGACAGAGGTACTGAGAGAACGGCCACATTACACATACACACAAAGCCTCATCCTTCAATCTGTCCTGGCACAACTCCCTTTGAATTTAAATGGGAGTTTTCCTGGTATGAAGATTGCAGGATTCAGGACTGAGCAATCTGTTTGCTATAGGTTATTGCTGTCCCTTATTACCCTTCCTAACAAACAATCACTCATAACCAGACTGGGACCAAATTGTGAGGCTATGAAGTGAAGTAAGACACCCTCTGCCACCATTTAGACCAGGGTTTCTCAAACTGTGGGTCAGTACCCAAACTGGGTCATCAGAATGTTTCAAAGGGTCACGTGGCAGTTCCTGTGGCTCCTATTCCCCAGGGCTGGCTGGGCTCACCCCCCTTCTCCAGGCATTGCAACCTTTGTGGTCCCAGTGCCATTCAAGTTTAGGATAGCCTGGATGATGGGAGTCCAGGCATAGGCACTGACTCCATGGGTGCTTCAGGGCTGGAGCACCCATGGGGAAAAAATGGTGGATGCTGAGCACCCACCGGCAACCCCCCTAACAGAACCACCCCCTACCCCCATCTCCTCCTGCCCGCTGGTGGGCCCTGCTGATCAGCACCTCCCCCGCCCTCCCTGCACCTCCTGCTCACTGCAATCTGTTGTTTTGCAGCATGCAGGAAGCTGGGGGGAGCGAGGGGGGAGGAGCAGCAAGAATGTGGCGCACTTGGGGGAGGAGCACAGAAAGGGGTGGGAAGAAGAGGGACGGGGTGGAGTGGTGGCAAGAAGAGGCAGGGTGGAGGCAGGGCAAGGGTGGGAAGAGGCGGGTGGGGGTGGGGCCTTGGGGGAAGGGGTGGAGTGGGGGCAGCACCTAGGGCAGAGCTGGGGGCCGAGCAACCCCAGGCACTTTGGAAAGTCGGCACCTGTGAGTCCAGGTGGCCAAATTCCACTGAGTGGCACTGCAACCCCATGAGCCAGGTCAGAACCCCACTCACAAATTTGGTCCAGTCAGGTGGGTGGGGCCAAAGTTTAGCGGGACTGCAAATCCGGAGCCAAGAGCCAAGCCCAGACAGTTCCACAGCACAGGAACTGCAGAAGCCACCGCTGTGGGGTGAATACTAGGCAGGACACAACCCCAGGAGGAGGGCAGCCCTCCAGGGCACAAAGACATGGGTGGGTCTCAGGGTGGGAGTGCCACTCCACCCCCTGACTCACCTCAGTGGGCCACCCAGACTGTCTGGGTTAGGGGGGCACAGCCCAAAACACTGGGGAGCATGTGACCCCACGTGTCCTCCCTGCACATGTCACCTCTAGTAGGGGAGGAAATATGCTTGCTCGTCCCAGGCGCTAAAATGCCAATCTGCCACAGGGCCTCCATGCCAGACTATTTACTGGGTTGTGACAGGCCATAAACATTTATAAATGGGTCCTGAGCTGGAAAAGTTTGAGAGCAACTGATTTAGATGATGATCTCTGCATCTCAGCTGAAGTGATCGGAGAGAGCAAGGATTAAAACAGAGTGATTCACAAAATCATATTAATCTCTCTGAAATTTTGTTTGGGAGAACATAAATACAAAAACATCCTATTTTGATATTTTTGGAATAAAATGTTTTGATTTTTCCTTTCAAAACAACTTTGTTTCCATTTAAGAAAAATGTATAATATACAATTTTTGAAATGTCAAAATCAAAACAAAATATTTTGTTTCACCCAAAATGATTTATTTTTATTTTTTAAATTTTCTTTCAGACTATTTTAAAATGTGTGGGTTTTGTTCCAAATGGTGACAAAAACAAATACTGAAATCTCGAAATCTTCCACAAAATAGATTTTCAATTTTATGCCCAGCTCTAGTATACAAAAGTGCTATTGTAGAGATGCAAAATCTCATGACCTTCTTTTATCTTTTAAAATAATTTGTCCAAGAGATAAAAATATATTTATATTCACTAGGCCTGTCTGGAACCAATTTGTACTGTACTAGCTAGTGCCAGAATTAACCGGTTGTATGCCAAGAATAAGCATGAAAATGCAGAAAATTACACTTTGTACTTTTCTCATTTAGTTAACAAGAAAATACCGTGGAAAGATGCCAACTTTTTTTAAATTAGTCCGATCATCTAGTGTATTTAATTTTTTAAAGAAAAAATAATTGAATTTACACTAAAGAATTCGGCATTTCTCATTTTAATAGGCTCAGTTCTGTCCTTTCTTATATCAAGGGTATATGTGGTTCCTATATAATTTGATCAAGAAATAGCATTACCTGGTTCTGCCATTCAGTTTGTATCAGATTTTGGAGACCATCATGAGAGATGTACCATGTGCACATAAGGTGAAGAAAGGGAAGAGTTAACGACATTACATATCCAGAGGGGAATAAAGCAAGGAAGTGGTTCAGATGTCAGGGCTGGGGCATGGGCAACCTGGCCTAGGGGTTAGCATTAGGCATGGACTGACGGTCCAGAAGCCAATTACCAGGAATCAGGCTGGGTTGGAACACCAGGAGATCAGAATCGGGAGAAACCAGAGGGCAGGGATCAAGAATCAGTTATCAAGTGTCAGGCCAAGTCAGGATACCAGCAGGTCAGGCTCAGAAGGCAGAAACAGGTAAACACCAGTGGCCAATGGCAGGATGAATCCCACTTGTACAGACAATTTCCTGTTTCCTCCTCTGGCTTAAATAGGGGCTGCAGCCCAATCAGGACCCTTGGAGCTCTCCCAATCAGTGTGTAGAGGCAGATCATGTATCCCAGTTATGCTTCATGGACCTTAGGCCTAGCTGCTGTCTGTGAGCTGCCAGATGGAGGATTGGAGGGTGATGAATCCACAGAATTAGGGTTGAAGGCCCATGGGGCCTGACATCAGGCAGATCAAGATGTGTGTATTTTTTCTTCCATTTTTTTAATCCTGAGAAAATATGCTGTGCTGTTCAAAATAAAGATGTGTCAGTAATTTTTAATTGACTCGATCAGCACTTCTCAGAGTCCCTCTGTTGAGAATGACAAAAGGGGTGCCAATTAACACCAATTTGGATGTGCCCATTAGGAACTAGGCTGTAATCATCCATTAATTTCACAAAAGAACCTGAACAGTTATTAGATGTTAACAATCTTTGGTCACTACTAAACTTAACTAGATTTTAATTGATGACCTAGAGGTGAAAGGCTCTCTACTAATGGTAATCTTCCAAACAAACCAGTCCTACAGGAGTTAACTTTTCCGATTCTGCTGAGGAAACAATAATTTCCTGTTACCATAAGCTAGTCAAACTTAGTGTGCAACATGTGGCTCATTGTGTGACACGGTAAAACTGTGTCCTTGGCCACATTTTTTAAATGATGTAAATAATGGTGGTCAGAAAATGGGTGTAAGCGGTAAAATAATGTAATTAGCATCATTTTCTCATCCTTATGTGTGCAAAATGGGTACAACTTACACATCATGAGGGCGGAAAGGTGGGGTGGTGGATAATCTTATCAGAAGTCATATGGCTTCAACTTTACCAATTCTTTCAAAATATACCCGCACCGTGGGACTGACTCTGCAGTCTATTTTAATAAGACTTTTATTGACTTTAAAAGGAGTTTTGCCTGAGCAAAGTGTTCGGCATTGGGCCCAGAATTCCTTCACACAGCAAACAAAGTGTTCTTTTGGAACTGTCTGATGTTATCACATAAGAGATTAGCAAAGGGAAAAGATGTGTGTGAATAAAAATCAGACAGAAATAATCTTAATTTGCATAAAACCTTAATAGTGGATTTTATCTAATTTGGGTCAGATCAAAGAGGGACAAAATATAAATGAAAGAAAAGAAGCAAAATTCTTCCCTGGTGCAAACACTGCTCTTTTCATTGGCATTAAATCAGGGATGAGTTTGGTTTAAGAAATTCAGTACAGACTATAAAAGAAATATTTCCAGCATTACCGCCAGTTATGTGGAATTGCCTTGTACTCAGGATTGTTAACAAGGAAGCTGGAGGATTATTTCAAACTAAACACAGTAAGTGAAATAAACATTAATGTGTCAAATGCTGCACTCAGATTTCTTATATCCCTATATGTCTTATATTCATTTCATTCCCATTGTTGAACAAGACAATGAATTGGGAAAGAAACAAAGCAGCTTATGTTTTTTAATTATGAAAATTATTTGATTAGAAGTGTGACATCTAACACTGCAAAGATGTTTTTCAAGTGAAACACAGAAAGACAATGCTTTCTCAAAAAAGGAACATGGATAGTGAGAACAAACTGCTCTCCACTCCATTGCATTAACAATATACTTAGAATTCTGACAGCAGCTTCTTTAATGATAACTTTAAAGCAGCATTACCTTATAGGACTAGAAGACACATCAGGGTCATGAGCGGTCACCTGACCAATCACAGAGTTAATAGCAGCATTTTCATGCACTTCCAGTAGATAAGTAGGTGATGAAAAGACTGGTGGTTCATCAGCATCCTCCACTACAATTTTTACTGTTGCTGTATCCTTGAATGGTCCTCCACTGATGAAGCGAGGATCAATATGAACGTTGGCTGCTTCTACCTTCAGAGTATAGGATTTTTTGGTCTCAAAGTCCAGGGGCTGTTAAGAATGACAAAGATAAATGACTTGCACTAATGACCAGAGAAGCCAGAACAAATAAATATAATGCTGATGGATGAAAGTTACATGCATTTAAGTACATTCACTGAGTTTTCATGCAATCACTTCCCATTCCCTGAAATCCAGCCTGTAAATTATCTGGGCATTTATTGATATGTTTAGTATTTAGCCTCAGTGAAAGCAGTCCCTCGTCCTTTTTTCTTCTGCATTATTTCACTAGAAATTCACAATGATATATTCTCTCTCATGAATTTTACGATCATAATTTCATGTTAGATTCACGATAAAATTTTACTGGTGATTACCTGATGTGCATGCATTTAATCAGTGTTAGTTGGAGATAAGGAGAAATCTTATACAAGCTCCAGGTTGAATAAATATATTATTATTTTTTAGAACAGCATGAAAAATGTAAAGAACTAGCAATTATTGTTCTTTAGGCAGAAGAGGCATTATGCAGAGTAATTTAGAGATAATCATATAAAAAGTATTTTAATATTACTACACCTCAAATAACTCTTTGCATCAGTATTTATAGGAATAAAAGAGGCAGATCTCGCTCAGGAATTTCTTATAACTACTGCTGTATCCTTCTTTAATTTCAGACAGATAAACATGGAGCCAATTACTCTAATCCACCAATGTAACTTCACCATCATTCCCATAGTTTTTGATATTTTATTGCTGTACATCAAAATGTAAGATTTGGAAAAAAATGTTATTGATGTAAAGAAATGAGTCATATAGTAAAAAACAAGTCTATGATATCTTCAAATGTGAGAATTCATGAGCATCTAAGATTCAGGTCTGCAGTTTCATGCACATCTGCGTCAGTATATTCACAATATAATTCTCATGTCTCAGAATGATTCAAATTTCAAAAACGCAAATTTGTTAAGCTTTGAAAGATTTGCATGACAATGTTCAATGGAAAAAAGAAAAGGACAGAGAAGTCTCAAATCTGCAATGCAAATACAAACAAGAACACAAGCAGGCATTACAAAACTCTTTCAGGAACTCTCTGAAAGCTTTAAATATATATTCTTACTTTGAAAAACTGTGTTGATTTTTAGATATGAATCCAGCTCTAATTGGACTTTGCTCTTTCGCAACAATTTCTAGTAAACATGACAAGCACTTGCTTCTCTGTCTACTCAGAAATTACTAAGCTTTTGTACTTATGAATAGGTGATTGTAGATCAGCATATTCACAATTTGCCAATCACACCTTCTGTATCATTTTTAGCAATTTCAAATTCTTCATGATAATGACTGCATCCCATAGAATTTGTCACACCTAGTCCCCAGAGTACCATATTCAAAATTTATTCTACATTGTCTAAAATGTGATGAATTTAAAACTGCAGGGGGACGGGGAGAAATAAAAGAAGAAAAGAAAGAAACCCCCACACCTTTGGTGAATGTCTCCTTACATATATTTTCTGCTACAGAGAACAAAAGTGGTTATTGCTGTCAGGATGAATATGCGAAACAACAGTATGTTAGAGGCTCAGTTATGAAATAATTGGTGAGGGAAACAGGGCAAAAGGCTAATTGCTTTAGTTTGTAAAGTAGGCCCACAGCATACAATAATTAACAGAGTATAGGAGCCTGTATCATGTCTTTAACCTGTGGAAAAGAGAATCTAAAGCACAGATGCATACATAGTTTTTCTTTTCTTTATATATTTCTTATGAATAGGTCTGCACTGTAAAAGTATATTAAACCATTTTCATTCTGAACTTTTTAATTTAATAACAGCCACAAAGTTGAATGTTAACTATCTATTCATATTGGATTCTTATTTTCCAGCTAGAATGTCATGTGGAAATTTATTATATTTGTTTAATTACAAAAGACTATTAGAGTGCTTTATGGTAGGCATGGAATTCAAACACTTTCATGATCACTTTTATAATGTTATAATTTATAGTCAGGTTTCTAAAAGACTTGAGTTTTGCCATTGACTTCAGTGGGACCAGGATTTCACCCCAGATGTCTTCTGTATGTACATGGCTAGATGGGTGCCTCTTCAGATAGGCAAGTACACAACCCTCCATGTTGTATACAAACATGCAGTAAATACACACACAAAAAGGAGTAGTGGACCTGCAGCTTTACCTTGGGCCTGAATTTGCCACCCTTACTCATGCTGAATACTTCCTTATGCCATGAGTAGGTCCACTTAGATCACTACTCATGGAGTAAAGTGGTGTTCTACATGAGTAGGGGTGGCAAAATTTGGTCTCTCTGGATTACAGATACTTTATTACTCAATAAATACTCATGAAATTATATATTAACTGATCAGGATTCAACTAGCCAGACAGCTGGCCAAATACCATAAAAAATTATTTGACCAATGGCGAAACTGAATAATTGTACATGGATGAAAGTTAATTTTACACAGTTGTCATTTACCTTTCTCAGTCTAATAATACCATCCTGAGTCTGAACATCTGATGTGATTTCAAATATATCCATTCCATCTCCTTCAATGATGTCATAGGATGATTTAGCATTTTCTCCAATATCCAGGTCATTTGCTTTAACCCTTCCTATTGGCTCCCCAAGAGCAATGTCTTCCGTTACTGAGAAGTGATACAGACCTTACAAACAAGAGGAAAAGACTAAACATTAAGCCTGATTCTAGTTTCCCTTTCAAGCTCTTTATTCATCTCTGTTTCCCCAAAGTAAATGCTGGAGATGTGCAACCGATACAAACCACATTTAAACAAATTATTTACTTAAAGCTGCATAATGTGCTCCATACAGGGGAATGCTCTGTTGACTTGATGTGAATGTTCTTCTTTTCACTTACTATATTATCCCATCTCCTGCCTGAGGGGATGTTCAGTGTTGCCAAACATAAAATATTAAGCTATTTTCAGCACAGAAAGATGCAATGTGTAATTTACTGCAAGGCACTTTTGAACTTACCTTTGTATTTACAGACTTGTAGACCATTTTTGATAAAATCCAATTACTAAACTTCAGCTTGTGCCCTGCAGCAAACTGATCAGATACACTGAAGATGTCTCTTGTGACTTAAAATCTTCACTGCTCTGTTGACCATAAACTTTACCTTCCACTACTTTCTGGTCAGAATCTAATTGGTCTGTATATTTTCTTCTGTGAGGTAGAAAACTCACTAATTAGGAGAGAGGCAGGAAATGTCCCCCAACTCATGTTTCAAAGGAAATAATACCTACTTCATAATGAGGGATTACCATCTTTACAATTTTGCCAAGGGATGACTTAATCCCAATGGAAAGCTCTCTCTATGTGCCCTGCATTGTGTGAAAATTCAGTAATTGTATTTTATTTCTTATTTTAATCAGTTACGGTACTTCAGACACCTTTATATTCAAATGGGATTTATTTAAAAGGAGATGCAAAGTCTGTTTTTATTGAAATTCCATGTTTTATCCCTCAGATTACTAGTTTGTTAAGAAGAGAATCAAAACACCCATTTTGATGAAATAGATTCCTGGCTTTAGCAAAGACCTGGAGGCCAGCAGATGCATACAAAGCATGCATGGCCTCTGCTTTCTGAAATCCTCTACAGATGGCCTAATTATTGCAGCTTCTTAATAATCTCTACCCATTGTAGCTACAGGTAAGGGCTGAGCATGTCACCTTCAGGACTGTTTGTTAGTTGAAAGAATTCAAGCTTTGCAGACAAGTATGTTACAAACATCCTGTGGTAGAGGATCTGGACCTGTTCTTTTCATTCCCTCTCAATGAGAGTTTGCTCCACCACAGTGTGTAATTTTTAATTAATTAATATGCTGCTTTTTGTTTTCTGAAACCATGATTTGCTGATGAAAAGCTTGCTAGTGTAACTAATAAGTGTATTAACTACACTGACACCATTCAAAACTGAGTAAGAAAGGGGGCAAATATACAAAATACATAAATATATACACTGGATATCAAAAAGCATATATACATAATCTGCCCTAAAATTAACTGGATTCCTTCCCAAATTTTTCCTCTTCACTTTACACCAACTCTCTCTAGAGGAGTTCTTCTCTTTTGATGTCATTAACATTTGTGTCACTGTGTTTACTGTATAAAACTGACATTTGTATGGGGCAGGAAAGTAACAGCAGTTTAATCTATAATTTATTTTTTCTTTAATGTTTCCCAGGCTGAAGACATAATTTGGAGATCATTGAGAATCCTCAAACACATAAAAGCTCAGAAACAATGAGCAGCCATAGCAATCAGTTTCCTCCAGAGACTAAATTATGTATTCATGATTTATACTGCTGTCCACACATCATGGTTTGTCTCTCTACACAGTTGATTGAAATTCTTTAAGGAGGTATTTTTTTCTCTGATTTACAAAGAAGATATACAGAATTAACATTTATTTTCCCCGTTGTTGACTAATGGATAAAAATAGTCCCTAAGACTTATGAAGAGGTCTGCCATGACATCATAGTTCAGACTGTGACCAGCAGTCCATTCTAAGCTTTTTTTAAAGCATTCTAACTTTTCACAGCAGTGAGCTGTTCTTCTGAATATAATCTTATGGTAAACTGTTGGGTTAAAAACTTCAATGTTTTATAAAATGCCTCTAAAATGATTTCAAAGAGAGCACAGAAGTAGTGAAAGTTCATCTTTTTCATTTCTAAAACCCGGGAGGCTCTTTCAAATCTAACCATAAACACACATTTGTGTCCTGCCTGGAAACAATAAACCGATAAAACACACTGGGTTCATTACAATTTATTGTGAAAGCAGCATGTATTACATCGTATGAATTTCCATTTCATTCTGGTAAGGCTCCATTGTAAGCATGATCCTTTCTTATTTTGGCTTACCAGGCAAATGCAAACTGTGCTTTAACAAAGGTGTCCTAACAAGTGTCAAAGAATTGAACGATGATTGTATAAGATTAGAGCCATGACTAATCTGCAATATTAGCCAGCCTGGCTATGAATACTCACTTCTAAAAGGCCATATTGACAATAGTGTCCAGATACAATATTTAACAATGTGCATCCTCTTTATAAGGGGTTTCTTTTTCTTTTATTGCTTTATATAAATAAAAAAGAAATATCTATATATGAATTTTTGCACTGATGAAACGTGCTGGACATTACAACCCGGTCTGTATTTATGTTTAGATCTGAAAGAGTGTTAGTCCACATTAATTGTCCACCTAGTCGGTACATCACAAGGAGTGGTGGTGCAGGCTTCCTCATACTGCCCTGTCAATGTATTTCAAAATCCAAAGCTGGAGAGACCACATGGAGATACATGTGAGGAGTTTATAGGGTAAAAGTACATCTTAGGTCTTGTCTACTCTACAGGGGGAGATGGATCTAAGTTACACAACTTCAGCTACGTGAATAACGTAGCTGAAATTGACGTACTTAGATCTACTTACCGCAGGGTCCACACTACGCTATGTCGACTGGAGACGCTCTCCGGTCGACTCCCCTTGCGCTTCTCATTCAGGAGGAGTACAGGAGTCGACGGGAGAGTGATCTGCAGTCGATTTAGCAGGTCTTCTCTACACCCGCTAAATTGACTGCCAATGCATCGATCACTGCGCGTCGATCCCCCGGTAAGTGTAGACAAGCCCTTAGTCTCCATATCCATTCAGTCCTTGATCTCCAGGCTGAGACTCCCAACAAGACAAGACAATCAGTACCAGCTATGTAATGATTTTCTGATCTGCTCATCTGTTTCCTAGGTCCGGGACAGACACTATCAGATCATTTCATATTGGCATTAAAGCCCTTTGACAAAGGTATGACTAATTCTGATGTAAGTACAAAAGCTAGGTATCTGCCCAAAGTAGCCCTATAGTTACAGATTTAGAACTACTGTACATTGCACATATACAAAATAAATGTCTCTGCATTATGGTGATACAGCTCATATATTAGCTTCATCTATAGATGTTTGCATCGTTAAGGGACATGTCACCTTACATTGTATAACACTGATGCACAAGGCCACGTGACACAATGTGATGTGAGGTAAGAAACTCAGGGATTTCATCATATAATATAACAGGAGAAATAAGGGGGGGAAAGATTGTGCATTCAGTACTTATTACTTATAGACCTCACTGAAATTAGGTATTAAAATAACTTTGTTCAGAAGTAACCCCTTATAGCTGCTTACTTATTTTATTAAATTTTCTTCCTCTGCCTCCACTTATATGTGTCTATCCTAAGCTCTAGGGATTAAATTTACTCTGTGTAGGGGTCTGGCATAAGACACTATTTAAATCCTCAAAAAAGTGGAAAGTGGCGCTTAAAATAGTACATAGGTATCTCCATCTTGATGGGATGAATTTCACCTTGGACACACAAATAATTTGCTTTAAAATCACATATGTAGAGAAGTATAGATGACCCAATGTCAACATTAAAATATTTCCCAGCCCTAACTTGCCACCCACTTAACCCCTCAGAAAAAAGCCTGGATGATTAGATAAGATTACACATTAGAGGAATATATTCTGTCATGACATTAAAATACACTATTCCAAATAAAATCAAACCAGTTATGTTCCTTTTTTTAAACTTTGAAACAGATTAAAAAGCAGTGCAGAGAAGCTCAGCAGGATGCCAAATCATTTTAACCCAACCCAGCAAGACATGCATTGGAACCATAGCAGTAAATATGGATTTTGAATTAAAGGTCAACAATTAACTAGACTCATAATTTAAAAAAATATATTTTCTCCTCTCATACTCAGTCAAACCTTTATTTCTTTTATCAATTATGTATGTCTTTTAAAACTAGTATTACTGTACCTACCTTCACATAAGGCAGGAATGCATTTAAAAGTAACTAGTACCTTAGAAACAACAACACAATAAACACATTTTCCCCTCCTCCTTCTGCATGGGTGTGTGTTTGCTCATCAATGTACACCTCTACCCCTATAGAACGCTGTCCTCGGGAGCCAAAAAATCTTACCATGTTATAGGTGAAACCGCGTTATAGGTGAAACCGCGTTATATCGAACTTGCTTTGATCCGCCGGAGTGCGCAGCCCCGCCCCCCCCTCCCTCCCCGGAGCATTGCTTTACCACATTATATCTGAATTTGTGTTATATCGGGTCGTGTTATATCGGGGTAGAAGTGTATATGGGCACAACTCTCTTTCCAAAAGCTCTTAGTCAGTGATCCAGGTTACTTTATATAGCGCTTGCTACATTTCTGCAGTAAGCAAATGCAATATAATGTTATAATACAAAGAGGTGCACTACATACTCAATCAGGAAAACATGCACACTTACTCTGTGCAAATTTGGGAGGGTTGTCATTAACATCAGTGAGTGTAATTGTCACTGTTGTGGTTCCAGACAGTCCGCCCATATGTCCACCCATATCCTTTGCTTGGATGACCACAAAGTATTCTTCTTTGGCTTCCCTGTCCATGTTAGGGAGGGCAGTTTTAATTATAGCTGGGGGAAAAAAGAAGGGGGAGGGAATCATGAGGATGGTTAGATTCATACCCAATTTACAATGAAGAAAAGAAAAGAAAAATACATGGTTAAGAACAGAGAAACTTTTTCATGTCATTTCTATTTAGGCAAATATCAGTATAAAAAGTGTACTCTTATCTGCCCAGTTGAAGTTGGCACTTTTTGATACTAGGGCGTAAAGAACTTACAGATGTCCAGAAAAGTGTATGAGAGGTCTTCTGCCTTTTATCTCATTAAAAATACAATGAAATTACAAACCAGCAGAGCAAAATCAATCAAACCTCTGATATATTTTCATTTCTACAACTTACTTTCTGACATAAACTTTCTTTCCCCACTGAGGTCACTAGAAGTTCTGCCGTTAACTTCACAAACAGGAGCAAGTTACAGGTGCAAACAGAGCTTTTTTCAGAACTCCATAATCCAACAATTTCACAGATTTCAAAGCCAAAAGGGCCATTTTTTAATCTGACCTCATGCACAGCACACGTGATGGAACCTCCCACTGTAATTCCTGCATCAAACCCATAACTTCTGTTTGAGCTATAGACTATCTTTGAGAAAGATCTCCAATACAGGGCCCCAACCAGCAGTCATTCATGTAGTCCTTGCTCAGGCAGAGCTCCCATTGCAAGTGTAGGGCAAGATTGGGTTCATATATCTAAGAAGGTTTTGATGAAGTGAAACAGCTTTGTGATTCTCAAAAGTGTGATTTGGAACTCTGAAAACAATATGGTTAATGGCCAAACTAAAAATCCTATCTTGCAAGGAGATCCATGCAGGTAGACTCCTCCCCCGGTCCTTCACCCCACCATAAAGCCCCATTAAAGTCACGGTGCCTACATGATTCTCATTGCTGTATTGGGACCTGCAATGGGAAAAAAATAAACCTACACAAAATTAAAGACCAAGATCATGCTTACAACAGCTGCAATATCATGCTATGCCTTGAAATTCACAACTTACAATCATATAGAACAGGCATCATTTTAAAAAAAATAATTAGCCACATCACCACCCTTAAATTACTGCCATATTCACAGCATTCACTGTACTTAGAATGGGAAATACAACACCAAATATGCAGTAGCAAATTCAGCCATGTCCACCATAACAAAAAGAACCCCTATAACGGGAGCCTCTATAAATGTTAAATCAAAATACACTATAAAGTAGTTTCTCTGGGAAGGTTCCTCCCTGCCCCATTAATCCTGGTTTTGAATCATACTTTTTAATGAAATCATCTGTCTGTGAAAAGAGAGCAAGGAGTTCAAGTTACTGAATCATCTTAGTAGTAAGTGAAGCGTAAGAGTGCCAAGGGAAATCTAATCCACCAGTGCAGTGGTCTTTTTAAACCACGATGCTCTAGGGCTCTTATCAGGCATAGGAAAGAATGTCTCTTTCTAAGGGCCCATATTTCCAGAGCTCTCGGCTGCAGGATACTGCTTATGTGGAAACACTTACACTAACTCTGTAAGAGCTCAGGATTCATTTTTGTTTTAAAAGGGCTGCAATTATAACACATGGCATAAAAATAGAGTCACATGACAGATCACACATCTGTTTTCATTCTCTTTTAACAAAATATTTATTTTGATTATGTGCTAATCTAAGAATTGCTTGGGTTATGTTATCTGATAATCAAGATTTCTTTAAAACAAAATCACTGGATGATTTACCTATTGGGAATAGTACAATCCCGGAGCCTTCAAAAGCCTCCTGCTCTGACATGAAGGCTGATTTCCATTAATAAGAATGAGCTCTGGGGAAAAAGATACTCTTTTCTGGCAGGGGAGAAGGAAGGCTGAGGCTCCAGGATTATATGTATCCAGATATTTACAGTAAATATTATGGACCAAATTTGAAATAGAAGTATGCAGCTAGTCGAGACTGGATGTTTTACTAAAAGATCTGCTCCAGAAGTTTTTTGGGGGGGAAGTTCTATGGCTTGTGTTATACAGGAGGTCAGACTAGATGATCTGGCCTTGGAATCTATGAACCCTGCCAACGTCAATGGATTGCATTTGTTTATACCAGCTCTAAATTTTTGCCCCATATCTATCCCCATTAGAGAGGGGCCTGATTCAGAACTCTGAATTCAATTATCCTTGAACTTCAGTGGTGGCTGGAATTCAAACCCAGAGCTAAATGTTATGGCTGAATATATGGCTAAACCAAAACCATAATGATGGGGGAAGAGGAGGCATTCTTATAAATAATGAATACACTACCCTGCAGTAATCACATAGATCATTGCAGTAGTACTATTATAAGCTACAGTGTTGTCAAGAGCTAATCGTGATTTTCTAACTAAATATTTAGTCAAAACTGAAATAGTTCAAGGGAAAGGGTCTGTTTAGATGACTCTCCTGATTCAAAAATAAAATAAAAAAAAACTGAAAATTGTCAAGATTGGATGTTTTGATATTTTGGAAACAAAAAATGTTTTTAAATGAGTTGTGTTTCAGATTTGAGTTAATTTATACTAAAAAGATTACAAATATGAAAAATGAAACATTTTGAAATTATCAAAACAAAACATTTCCATTGACCCAATCTATTTCCCCCCCAGGATTCCTGGTTCATGAAAATTTGAGATTTAGACTTTTTGTGACAATTTGGGAAAACATCTCAAAATCTCTGACAAGATGGTAAAACTGTTTCCCACCCAATTCTGTTGTGGACCATTATTCTAAAATAGTGTGGGTTTTCTTAATATAATATAATCAGAATTTTGCCCTATGTTGACATGGGGCAGTCCTAAATTATATAACACATTAGGGAGTGGGTGGGTTCTTAATACTGCATGTTCGTTTTAGTGTTACAGTGTTATAAGGGGTGTGTGGGTCTTGAAAATCACCAAAAACTGTATTATGTAATTTATGGACAGCCCCTACGTTCTGAATCAAATCCGCCCCTAGTTCCTAAACCTTGCAAATCAAAAAGGCGGGATCTGAATTCTTATCTCTGTTTTTCAACTCAGATCCATCTCTCTGATGGCAATGCTAACCACCTGCAGTAAGTGGGATTAGGAAATGGTTAATAAAATCTTATCTTTCCTCATAAGTGTTAGAAAAATAGCCCTGCAGCACTATGTACTCATATTGTAACTGCTATTTTTACTGCTAGAACCAGCAGCAACCTATCAACAGGGAACATAAATTGTCCTTGTTACTCAGGCAAAAAGTCCTATTGACATCCATTGGAATTCTACGTGCTGAATAAGGGTCAATTGTGGTCCACTGCTTGAAAGAAAAGAGGGAGCAGAAAACCCACTGAAGGAAATGGAAAATAATTTCTGAGAGACACAAAGTACACTAAATATGTCACAGGTGAAAAGAGCAGGGCCTTTTACTGCATGGGGAATTCCCACTGAACTCAATGGCAGCTCTCTCAAAAACAGCCAGTAAGTTACAACTGACACACATTTGGTTACAGGGCCGGATTCTATTCCTTTATTCATGCTTAATAGAACTTTATGCCATAAACACCTCTCTTGAAATCAGTGGGACCACTCATGAAGTAAGATTCTACTAATCTTGAGTAAAGATATCAGAAATATGGTCCATTATGAGTTTTTTCTCATATTAGGCCTGATCCAAAGATCATTAAAGCCAACCCTCTGCATTGACTTCAATCAGTTTTGGATCAGGCCCACTATGAAAAAGACATTGATTATTGAATTTTCTTGGGATAATTCTCGCTCACACTGTTTTCCTTCTTACTCACACAGTTAATCCAGATTTCTGGCACCTATTTCCATTTGTCTCTGATTGCATGAAATTGACAACACTGTGTTTGTGAAATTGACAACAAGGGGTGTTGTGGGGTGGAGATTTAAATACTCCAAAAACATTCTATACCATAATAAAGGTTCCAAGTTTCTGATTTTCAAAGCATGAGATTTCATTTTGCTGTGTTACCAACACAACCATGTCATTTCAATGGTTTTAGACATATCCCAACATGAAATCTCAGTTCATAAACCTTTTGCCATGGGCTGCAAGTCACAGACAAAGCTCAATCTCAATTTGAAACAAAATAAAAAGGTAAAAAGAAAAAGTTAATTGCCTCTGTTACTATCACCAGGTCTGAAGGTTCTGTAACATCAAACAAGTCTGAATTACAAGGGTTTACTGTCACCACCACTACTGCTATGCTCAATATCAATGATATGCTGTCCAGCAAAAGAACAGAAGTGTCAGTATCTGCTAACAACCAGATTAATGAACACAAAAGTCCCCCCCTCCCTTTTTCTGCATCCTCAGCTAAATAAGTAATGTGATTAAGACAGGCAAAGATAAGAGTTGAACACAGAGGGTTTCAGCACTGAGTCACTGAAACTTATTTATTCTTTCACCTCAAACACTGTATCGATCTTCAAGCTCTAGTCACAGGAATTACTCAAACTTGCAAACTTCTCTTAGAAAGCAATTGAAGCTCACCTAATATTAGTGCTAATGCACTCCTTAGCACAATTAAGAGCCTGTTCATTCAACCTACTCGATCCCAACTCAACTCAGGAAAAAACCTTGAATAAATAATCTTTGCAATATGCCCTGAAATGTGGGTTCTGAAGAACCAAAATGGGAAAGGAGTAAGTCCCAGAGTAAAGAATTTATGGCAGATAGAGACATAAACTAACAGAGAGTAGAAAAAAATTATGAGAGTGGCTTAAAGCTAAGGAGAAGAATAGTAAAGGCTGTGTCAATGAGCTTTTAGAGAATATTTCAGAGAGTCTAGCTCTGAGAGGAGAGCTTTTTTAGACTGTAGTCAATAAATAGATATCTAAAAAGATATCCTATCTATGGAATCTATCTTCAAAGACAGAGAAAAGAAAGGAAATGTGCTGACAAGCAAAAAATAAAAAATAAAAAAAAAATCAAGGGGTAAACCACACTTTAAAGTCTCCCGGAAAAATGTCCCCAGTATAGGAATCACAATGTTTAGGCTATGTTACTTTCCCTAAACAGCTATTGGTGTCACACTGCTCCATAGCAAATAAAACAGCTGCAGGATGGGATTTTCTTTTACAGTGGCCCTAAATGCATTCACTGAGCAATTTGCACAATCTGCCTCACGACTTGAATCGGTTAATATACATCTCTGTGGACTACTTTCAGAAACCTGTTTGGAAGAGCGTACAGTGTCTGACACTGGAAAAGATCAGGGAATAAGAACTGAGGCATCAGAGGCTGCAGATAGTGAGGAGGAGGAGGAGGAGCAAGCAGCACAAAAGTACTTGAGCATTTTTTTCCCTTTGCCATTCCCCACTCTTTCTATTCTCTTTTTAAAATGTCGGTTAATATAGTTCTATAAAACAATACACAGCAGTGCATATGTGGGGAAGTAGCAAAACACAAGCAAACACTTTACAAAACCAACTTGGAATGGTTCATTATCTCACCAATACACCACCTCCCAAGTGATCTCCTGTGTCTCATATTCCAATGGAGAAATTTCTGCCATATCTGTTGAAAGTAGGATATCAGAATTTTTCAGTTTTCTAAAGATCAGTCTCTGAGGGATGTACAGTTATGTCTGTTTTGTCTCCATCCTAATGCTAAGATCTTGGCACAGATTTTTACTTCTATGTGTAGTAGTAATTTAGGACCTGATCCAACTCAATGGGGGTCTTTCAAAATTTTCAGTAAGGGAGGTTTGATTGAGCCCTGAGGCCTGATCCTGCAGGATCCTGAGCCATGTACCTACATGGAGCCCCACAGACTTCTACAGACCTCTAAGCAGCACAGGGACTCTGCCCTCTTGGAGTCAATTGTGGGATCTGGGCCAAGGTCTCAGTGCTCATACAAACTAATGGAATTCTACATTTCTTGAACACAAAAGAAATTATAGCCTTGTTAAGATGTGTGCAAAACTTTCCCTCAGATTCCATTAGGACTAAACTTCAAATTGGTTGCAATAATTTTAATAACATTTAGCTATCAAACTATCCTCCCTGGATATTTACCTACTTTTAAGTGCTCTCTTGGATATTTGTTGTATGTTTGTTTTAGTTTATAACAAGAGAAGGAACTTTCAATGTTGTCTTTATCAGGATCTGCTAATTTTACTCTAATTCTCTCTCTCTGTGTGTATATATATATATTCATTAAATAGTAGCATTGAGTTACGAGCTTGTTTAAGCTTCAAATGAAAGAGGGTACAATTCTACTTGTTTGCTAAGCAAAGATTTTAAATCTCTTAAGACCTTAAGTGTTGGCAACTCTATCAGAACCTAGAAACTGCTGTACTTTATTTTTCTAGATCTACCACATTTTGAATATTTTTTGTGACTGCTTACGTATTAGGCTTCCTTTTAAATAGACCTTGCAGGTCTCCCATTGTGTATTAATTAACAGCATCTACATTTTCTGCCATATATGCGTCTCTATGTCATTTAATAAAATCTTTTGAGATAGAAGCTGGTATGTTTTAGTAGACCCTATCTGGGTTTCATAGTTATGGGGGAAATGCTCTTTTCATCTGTTCTTACCAACTATTCAATTTATTCACTCAAGCATAAATTTTCAAAGGTACACACAAAATGTGAGAATAGATGTGATGGTTTTATGAGTGCAAAAGGAAGATGAACATTTTGCACTGCATATCACATATGTAAACCCTGCATCCTTAGGATTTCATTTTATTTCTAATAGTACTCTGTCTCACTATAATTCCCCTTGATATTGCAGGAAGAAGGACCATACCATGCACTGAATGAGGCAGGGATTCTGTGGAAAAAAATAGTAGGCAGGTTATTTGCTAGGATCATCTGGGTGCATCTCACCAAATCAATTTGCTGCTATCGCAGGGACCTCATGCACTGGTATGCCTCGGTCCCTCCTATTCTCTGCCTGCGGTACACAGTGGTTTAGTCTCCTAAAGTCTGAATACTTCGGTCTAATCCAGATAATTGGGATCAATACAGGTGTAACTGAGTGGGATTAGTAACCTCTGATGTGCAAAAGGTCAGACTAGATCAGGGGTCGGCAACGTTTGGCACGCGGCTCACCAGGGTAAGCACCCTAGCGGGCCGGGCCAGTTTATTTACCTGCTGACGTGGCAGGTTCGGCCGATCGCGGCCCCCCACTGGCCGCGGTTCATCGTCCTGGGTCAATGGGGGCGGTGGGAAGCCGCGGCCAGCACATCCCTCACCTGCGCCGCTTCCCGCCGCCCCCATTGGCCCAGGACGGCGAGTGGGGACCGTGATCGGCCGAACCTGCCACGTCAGCAGGTAAATAAACTGGCCCGGCCCGCTAGGGTGCTTACCCTGGCAAGCCGCGTGCCAAACGTTGCCGACCCCTGGACTAGATGATCTGGTGGTCCCTCTGGCCTTAAATGTTATGGTTATTTGGAATTAAAAACTTTGTATCATAATGCATATACGCAAGGGGGCCGGAATAAGGTTCCACAAGAAACCTTATATTCAGGTATTTCCGAACTTTTCGCTGCTTGACTTTGCAACCTTGATGTTCTTTTAATGTAGATGTTTGAATATATTATAGAAGTAATTACACTTGCGATAGAGATTGGCTGAGCCAGTGGGGTTCTCTCGATGGGTCTTCAGTGACTCAGCCCTCTGGCCAAGCCGCATACGCTGTCTTCCCTTCTGGATATACAGTCACAAGTTCTTATCATGGTACTGGTATGGGGCCATAGCTCTTAGTCTTCTTCATAGAGGCACTGCCTTCTTCAACCACCCAGCTGGGGCCCGTCTCAGTACCCTCAGCTGTTGTCCTTTTCAGAAGCCCTCCCTGGGCTCAGTCTGCAACCAGACCAGCAGGGCCCATCTCGGTATCCTTGTCTGGTCTAGCCGGGTTCTGCGCTCAGTCCCCTGGACTCAGCCTGCCTGCACTGACCTTTCCTTGGTTCTGCTGCTCGTCCAGCCAGTCAGGAACCCGGTCTTTGGCAGTCTTCCCTGGGCTTGGATCTGTCTGGTGAGCTCTCTGCAGTGACCTGTCTGCAGTCCTGCTGTTCATCTAGCCAGCCTGGCACTGGGTACTCCCTCATCGAGCTCCACACAGCAGCTGAAGGCTCTGTTCTGATGCTTGCCTTTTATCTGGCCCTTCTGGCCCTTTACTGGTCGCTCCAGCAGCCCCTTCTCTGCAGCCACTCTAGGCTGCCTGGAGGACTTCTCAGTGCTCTGTTCTGGGGCAGGGTGACACAGGGCCATGAGAACTCCGGATCTAGTCCATCCTGCCACACAGGGGTCGTCAATAGGTGCATTGCATGCCAAATCCAGACCACCAGATGCTTTTGAACCGACTGTGACATCTTTTTATTCTCTTATTATTATTATCATCATCATTATTGTTATTGCGGTGTGAAAAATGTTTCTCTGGAGTCTGGACCTTGACTATACCTTGACAAAAAATAATTCATTCTATCAAAGTAAAAAATTAATCAGACAGATATATCAAAAGTCTGTGCTTCATACTTCATATCAAGAAGATACCTCAGTCTAAAATAATCCACTAGCATTGTGATGTGATATAGGTATTGTTCTGCAGTGTTAGAAGTACCAATATTATTACTACTGGGTAAATTCTAGAATCAGAAATCATCCCTTTAGAGTCCAGACTCCTCTGTTCATAATTCATTCCTGTTTTCCAACCAGAAATCATTGTAATTATTTTCAAACCTCCACAGTGGTTAAATCTTTTCCTTATGAATATGAAAAAACAACTCTTCTCTTGTTGTTATCAAGGGGCCCGATCCTACAGCTTTTACTCACAAGAATTACCCTTTTGACTCTCAAATGAAAACAAGGACTGCAGAATTTAGCCCCAGGGCTGCAGCACAAGCAATCTCTCTGCAAAAGACTCTCCCTACTGGGTCATCACCAAGACAACTCACAGGATCTACTAAGGACAGTTAGCCTTATAAATGCCTTAACGCATCTCCTAAGGATAGAGGGAGCTTAGTATACAGTGACAGGAAAAACTGCACACTTGCTTTGAAAATGTAGCCTTCTGAATGCATCTTCAGCACTGCTTCTAGCACTGTCAAACAAAAAAAATTCCTATTTAGTGAAGCCAAAAATGAATCATTGCTCCCTAGATTTTGAAACAGGAACCAGATTCTGACTGGACACACCGATGATTTAAATGGAGGTACTCCACAGTTACACCAATATAATTGTGATCAGAACCTGGGCTGACATTTTCCATTCAAACTCTAGGAAGAGCAAGAAGAGAGGGCTGGGAAGAGTCTCTGTTCGAGGCATGACAGACTTGCCCCACACCAGTGTAGATTCAAAGATAACGACACTGGAAAATTCCTCTTGAGCTATCTAGTCCAGCAATAGTCGGTAGGAGAGGTGAAAAAAGGTAGTATTCGGCTCAACCCCACTTATGCTGTGCCCATAATCCTATGCGTGGCTAACAATCTTAAGGGATCTACTAAACTATCAGCTATAAGTCTGTCAACAGCTCTAACATTGAAATTGTCACCATTGGGGTTCAGATTTTAACAGCCCTTGTTGATAAATGAGGGTTAGTTTCACTTATTTTAGAACTAAGGGGCCAAATTCTGCTTTCAGCTGGAGCTGGGTGAAATTTTTCAGATGAATAGTTTATTTGCCAAAAAAACAGTTTTGGTTGACCTGAAACTGTTCACAAATTTGACATGAATTCACCAAATACTCTTAGACAATTCCTCCCCCCCTCAGCTAGATTCACAAGGGGACTTAGGTGTCATTCACAAAACAGAGAAGAAGATGGTGATGATCCTCCATTTTAACAACCAGCCCAGTGGCTAGGCTACTCACTTGGGATACATATGGGAGAACAAGGTTCAATGCTCCGCTTTGCCTGAAGTGGAGCAGGGATTTGAACTTGGGTGTCCCAGGTGACAGCCCTATTCACTGAGCAATAGGGTATTTAGAGGTAAGTCTTTCTCAGGGCTTGTCTACAACTTACAGGGGGATCGATGCATGGCAATCAATGAGTCGGCAGTAGATTTAGTGGGTCTAGTGAAGACCCACTAAACCAACTGCAGATTGCTCTCCTGTCAACTCCTGTACTCTACCAGATCGAGAAGAGTAAGGGGAGTCGACGGGAGGGTGTCTCCCATCGACATCGCAGAGTGTGAACCCTGCGATAAGTAGATCTAAGCTACATTGACTTGAGTTACGCTAATCACGTAACTCAAATTGTGTAGCTTAGATCGACTTTTCCTTGTAGTGTAGACAAGGCCTCAGTCTCTCCTGTTCAAGCTGTTCTACTTTGTATATAATATTTGAATAGTCTTTGGGCCAGAGAGAAATGGAATCGAACTCGAATCTCCCACATCCCAGATGAATGCCTTAACCACTGGGCTAAAAGTTATACAGGGGAAACAACCCCCTTCTCTAGCTAGTATGTGAATCTAGCCCTTTAAAAACGCTAGGAAACCAAATGTTTTGGGTGGAACAAAATGTTTTATTTGACCCAAAATTGACTTCTTCAATTAACTGAAAATTCCAAAAGTGTTTGGATTCAGTTTGATTTCAATCTTTTTTCTTTTCAATTTTTCAGAACTCCTGGCAAAGCACCCCCACCCCCACCCCAAAAAATCAGTTATTCACCCAGATATACTCTCATTTACATAGGTGCAAATCCTATTATTTTCAACAGGTGTTACACCTATTTAACAGAATAGAATTTAAACCACAGGTTCACTCTGTCTGCATGCTTATTAAGACAGCACAACATTCACTCTCATTCAATACACAATCAAAAGAGCTAGAAAGTTACAAGAAAGTATTTTAAATGAAAGCTTAAATCCGCAATAACTAGTGTGGCTCCCACAGCAGCATTAGCTGGTAAAGTGAGCCACAGAGCCATGGCTCAATCAAAGCCCAGAAGAACACAGAGCAGCTTCTCCCTCTGTACTAATCCCACTAGGGTTTAATGCTAAACTATTTAGAAAGCCTCTAGAGAAAATGGTTCATCTCCCTTCCTAGGCAGTTCATTACACAGCTCCAGATTGCATTTCTTGTATCAAAGCTCAATTTTTCCCATCTCTCTTTCTAGTCTGAGGCTGTTACCTCTCCATTTTACCACACATAATTACAATAATAGTCCCTTCCCCTCCCTCTTATTAACACCTGTCTAATATTTGTGCAATGATTTCATATCCTCCCTTAATCACATTTGAATCAGTTTATACAAATTAAGTCCAGTCAATCTCTCATCACATCATATTCTTTCATCACTCTCACCTTAGTTGGCCACCTATGAACTTTCTCCAGTTTTTCCAATAGCCTTTTTATAATGAAGAGCCTTATATCTGCTTGCAGTACTCCTAGGGCATTTTTCCTAAGGCTATATAGAATGTAGCATTTCTTAATAAACTAGGTAATAAAATAGACAGAGGAAATCAATTGTGCCAGAAATGTTTGGAATGTATTTTATCCTGTTTATGATATTTTGTTTGTACTCTATTCCAAGCACGGTTGTGAAATGAGAGGGAGCACATAAAGACTGAAGATCAGATAATCAGAGTTAAAATACAAAACTCAGATATGCCTGTTTGCAGGTGCAATTTCTACCATTAGATTGATTTACTCATGTATGTTCCAGCTTGAGAGCCATCAGGTATCTCAACTTCAGCAATATAGCCCTGGAAGAGAGGTCAGACCAAGTCCCAAACCATTTAGGCCTTTGTAGCTTAAAACCAGACACCTTGAATTGCACCTAGAAACTCACGGTGAGAAGCACATCACACAGTGATTGCTCCCATTCAAATCAGTAGGCAGTGGCTTCAATTCAGCCTTTGCTTTGCTCACCAGAAATTAATGGGAGCAGTCAATGGCTAAGGTACTTCTCAACACAAGTAACAGTGGCGGGACATAGCTTTTATTTTGTAGACTTCCAACATGAGTTAGTCATGGAGGTCATGTGTGTGATATGAAATCTGTCAACTCTCACTTGGATTTGTTTCCTACAGATGTCCAAAACGTCTGTGTCATGGAAACTCTTCAGTCACTAACAAACAGGGCTGAATTCAAGACAATGGCCTAGGTGTGAAAGTCTCCATATTCCTCTGACAAGTGACCTCAGCTCTCTAGATCTCCTGGTTTGCATGTTTTTATCTCAGTTTTATTGAATCTGTGCTGCTTGTAGTACCATAGCACAGACATTTCCTACATCGATAGAAGGGGCTTTTCCATCACTGTAGTTAATCCATCTCTCCAAGTGTTAGTAAAAATTCTTCCGTTGACCTAGCCATGTCTACCCCAGGGATTAGGTCATCCCAACTGCAGCACTCAGGGCACAAAATTTTTCATGGCTCTGAGCCACATACCTAGGTTGATCTAATTTTTCAGTGTAGACAGGGCCCCAGTGAGCAGTTCCGAGGCAGCCTCTTTTAAAATGTAAAACATTTACTGCTTTATAAACAATCAGGGTTTCCGTTTGAATAATATACTGTGCCTTCTAGTATAATAAAGCAATATGTTAAACTGCAGCCTTCATGAAACTTTATTTCAAAGACAGTGTAGGAGTTACAGAATTTTAGTAAGTTCATATGAAATGTAAATAAGTCAGACAGTTGAAAATGTATTTTCTCTGACACCTCTATATTGTAGAACACGGTGTCACTTCAGATTATGTTCCATTATGATAATCATATTGTAAAACTGACTGTTGTGATTTAATATCCTAGGAAAAGCTGAAAAATGAGAACTATTCTTGAGCTTCTTCTTGGGGAAAAAATTGCAGCATGAATGTAAGTGTGTGAGTTATTTGAGAATAAATGCAATTTGCATACCTTTATAAATAATATCGGAATCCTGTCTTAATACCGAACATTGGAAAAATTAAGCCATAGCTCCATATCTGTCTGACATGCTATAATTATGATTTATGGAGGTTACAGTTATTTAGTCCAGTGAGAATAACATCACTAATTTGGTGTCATAACTTGGTATCATACAAAATCTTCATTTTTTTAAATTTTTATTTTTCCTCTCTAACTTATGAATTAACAGTCCCATTAAAACTCATCTGTAGAAGAAACCATGCAGGTGGAAGGTGGAGAGAATTATATCCAGAAAGTATTCTCCTCAAACTGTGACAATGACATTTAATGGAAAGATAATTACTGGATTACTTTCTGGGATGTGCACTATAACCTATATAGCAGAGTCTGAAAATCATAACTTGAGAAATACTACATGTATATGCATTTTTCATAAAAGGTAATGGGAAATGACTGTTTTAAACATGGGTCCTCTACCAATACTTGTGACTGTACATGCCGCTACACAGAAGTGTGCCAAACAAACTGAAAACCACTGTCAGAGTCTTAACTAAGGATCTGACTCAACAAGATCCTGTAGCCCATTTATGGCAGCTAGGCAGGTGCAAAGAGGAAGCAAGGCAGCCCTAAGGCTCCCCAAAGAATAACCCCAGGCACAGCAGGCCTCTACAGTGTACCCCAGGCGAAGAGCCAGGTCTCCCCATGCTTAACCATCTCTGCTGCGGTATTCCGGGGCTGGGCTGGGCCAGAGGAAGAAGGAAGCAGGAGATGATGTGGCTAGGGAAGGTCCTATCAGTTCTATGCTTTTCTAATAACTATAGGGGTCATTGTAACAGAGGCATTAATTTAGCCTGGGCCAGAAATTGAACCTGAATAGAAGAGGCACAAGCCACCTTCATTCTACCACTGCACTAGGTGCTGGCATCACCAGAGAGATGAATCTGGACTAAACTTTTCAAAAGAGAGTCATCTCAGAACATAGTGGGCCAGCTCTAAAATATTGTACTGCAACATCTGAGGGACGGAAAATATAAATATGGATTTTTAAGTAGTTCACACTTTTATATGCATCCATTCATCCAGGAATGCTTTTGTCTGTGGCACAGAATTGTAGAAATAATACGAGTGCATAAATATCTGTATTATATGTGGAAAGCTCCTGCACTTCATATGGATGTGTGAAAATGGAACCACAGAGGGGGAAAAAAAGAAATCAACTACGCTACTTGAAATTGCCTCCTTCTGAAGGTTTTCCTTCATTTTTACAGCTGTTTCTGACAAGATCCTAGTCTAACTATTCTACGTTGTTATATTAGTGCCTATCACCATTGCATCTGAACACCTCTCAGGAGTTAAACTACCACAAATATCCCCACGCTTAGGGTATTAGGAGTACATTGTCCTAGCCTATTCAGCAAGGGAAAAAATATTAGTTGTGAGGCACTCACATTGCTAAGATTAGACACATATAAGAATGGGCCCAGTATGTCTACTTTAATTCTGCTTGCTTCTCTGAAGATCCAGACATTTTGTCTTTGTTAATATGCATCCTCCCCCCACTCCACCTGCTAATGTTAATACTATTTTAAGCTTTACTATTCAAATTGTAAAGTTGCTGAACTCCAGAAATGCACAGAGAATACTGTCATTTGCATGTTTTATGCATCACTACCCCGAGAAGGTGAAATTTACAATGCCACAAACTGCTAGGAAATTGTAACTATATTTGATCTATGACTATTGGCTTTCCAAGACTGAATGCAACAACCCATAAAAGTGTCCCTGGTATGTATCAGGCATTATCATTTCTATTACTCCCATATGCCCAGATTATCAGGAAAACTTGCTGCATATTCCTTATCAGTGTCTGAAAATAATGCAACTCTTTGGAAGCACCTTGACTGTAAACCTATAGTCTACCTGAACAAACCATTTCATTCAGTAACAGTGCAAGGCTGCAGTTTCTACAAGGCTAGTACTCACTTTTGCTGTGCCAGATAAATTTTCTGTCAAAGAGTATTTGTTTAGCCATTTTATATTCTAGACAACAGGGTTATGCAGATGTCATTTCTATGATTTAATATTCAGTATGGCTCATGGTTCCTCTAGGATCTACCCCCAATAACTCCCCAGCATGACACTGCAATTTGTTTTAAAATTTAAAGACAGGATTATCTGATCTGCTATGCACTGGTGCACAGGAGTAGAAAGGAACCCTCTCACTCCTCTGTGCTGACAGCCCATATTATACATAGCAACATGAGTCACAGAGCAGCATCCATGGGGTCACTCCCCTTCCCACACAGGTGAGGAGGAAGTGAGCAGGGAAAGCATAGAGTTTTGGCTCCTCCCCCACAACATGTGAGCCAGATCAGATGTCCTGGTGATGAAGAGGATATAATCTGCACCAAACTTAAATCTGGGGCAGATTATTTCTCCCCCAGAGTAAGCAGGAATCCTGGACCCAGACTGCGGGTCACAATGTGGTCCCTGGGACTACTTCTGTGGCAGCACAGCTATGTGCTGCCACTTACTCAGGATCCGTCACAACTGAACTCTATATGAGTTAATGCATTTTAGAGAACTGATTTATCACCTTTTTATGCTCACTGAACTGCTACTGATAGCACTGTTGATGAGTGGAAATGAGGTGGGAAAATGTAACACTAGGAGAAAACTCATGATTTGTAGGTTCACAAAAAATCCTAAGAGTTTTTATTGGCTTTCATGAAAATAAATACCTGCTTTCCTGGGAGATAAATTGTGATTTCTTGTATTAAGCAGTTTCCCCAGAAAAAAAGAATAAGCCAATATTGGTAAAAAAAAAAATTTTTTTTGAAATAAAAATAATAAACCTAGGGCAAATTCACAAAATTGTAGGTTTGGGATTTTTGCCATGAAGGACATTTGAATGAAATAAATGAAAAAGCTTCACCTTGGACAAACAAAACACTTTTCAGCTCTTCTGTGAAAGCTGCTAGTTTTGCACAGCTCTTGAGAACAGCTAAAGGAATTATAAACATGTGCATTAGGAGCTTCCCCTTGGAGAATCCAAGAAATTGTTCATCAGAAAGCCCTATTAAGTCTTCTAATGCATCCTCTGACTAAAGCTATATTGTTCTGTACAGTTTATTTTCTAGTGCTTTATCAGATCTTGTTTCAAATATTTCCAGCAATGGGAATTCTACTACTTCACTTTGGTAATAATTTCACAGTATAAAAGATCTCACTGTGAGGTATGGGTTCCCCCCTCCCCGATATTCAAACTAAGTTTTCCTTTATTTCATTTTATTCTATTAGCCTATGGATATTACCTCCTGGACCACTTTAAACAATTTTTCTTCCTAAAAGATTCTGGTGTCTGAAGCACAGAACACACTGAATACTACATTTGTTGCACTACCAATATATCTAACTAGTCATTACTATATATAATATTTTTATATCTTATGTTTGAAAGGTATTATAGAAACCAAATAATATGTTCTAAGGCCCCAAAAGGGACTCTGCATGGTCAGGCCTCTGCCTACATGTATGTTGATGCACAATATAGGGCCTAAGTGGTATTTCAACTAGGATGAGAAAGTTCTTCCATGGGAAGAGGGGACTGCCCTATGCCATTCAATGGACGTGTTTCTCTCTGGCAACAGGAAATCACTATAATTTCATTGTGCTGCATTCAGAAGAGATTTTCATAGATCTGAGATTCACGTAAGGCATGCAATGTATTAATAAACCACACTGCAAAAGGACATTTCCACAGCCATGGTTGCTTTTTATTTTTCTTCAGACCACATGAAAACATGTTCTCAGAGTGATCTCTGTCATATTATCTGCATAACACACGATTATAGACTCACAGATGCCTCTGTTAATTTTATTGTAACCAATGAACAATAGTTTTCCTTGTGCAACTCAGCTGAAGCCAAGAGGAATTTATTGGTGTGTCAAGCAAGGTAAAAATCGGGTTCATTTTAACTGACTTAGGAGCATCATCTAATAATTTCTTCTGACCAGATCTTTTTGGTGTTGATGAAAGATTTAATCTGCATAAGCATGAGATGGCTGCTTTACTTATGAATGGCAAAAGTTATTTTCAGGTAACTTTAGTTATAGTTTTCTTCTCCTTCTGAGGCCAGCACAACTGACTTACAGTAACTAACATGAAAAATATAAAAATTAATACTGGAAAAAAGACAACAGAAGAAATCTCTCTCAAACATTTCTAAATAGCTTTTTTGTTTTAAATGTGGCATAAGCAGAATAAACAATGTGGGGTTGGCTTTATTAGCACTTCTTTGAAATGACCTACATTATCAGACACTTACTAATGGCTTTGCAAATGGTGAGAAATAAAGCCATCTCAAATTCATGCAAATAAAACATATTCTCTCTCCCCAGATCCATCCAATCCAGGAATACAAATATCTCTTAATGAAAGCACACAGTATATTCATTAAAATGCCCAAGCCAAACCCTACAGTCTTTAGCCAGAAATTCTAAAATCTTTTATTAAAAAATATAATATATTCATTACAATCCCCAGGCCAAATCATACAGTCCCTAACCAGTTGTTAGTCATACAGTAATGGGAGTTTTGCTTCAGTAACTTCTACAGTATTGGCCTTGGCATTATTGTCAGCATCACTAATAGAGGGTCTTATTTTTTTTTTACATCATCACATCACGATTGGCAACGAATCAGATACTCATGGATTACAGTCTGACTAATGTTGACAGACACCTACTTAAACATCATGTTTAAGTGAAGTGAGTGAAATATTCAGGAAATGCTGTTTCTTGTGTATATTGTTACCTGGAGAGTCCTAATTCAGGGTCACCTACCTGTATGTGGTTCAATGGAGAAGTAAGGCTGTCCTTCCAAAATGCTGTAAACCAGCTTTGCGCTGTTTCCATAAACTGGATCATCTGCATCCGTGGCCGTTACTTTAGTAACAAAGGTACCTAGTTTAAAAGAATATTTAATTAACATTTCAGTTCTTGCCAGAGATTTGTATGTTTCTTTATGAAAAAAAAAATCAATTTGTTTAAATCTATACAGAAATTCATGAGGGGAGAGATGTTAGTAAAATGAAAAAGTAATCAGTTATGACTTAAAACATTATTTAGAGAGCACAGACAAAACATTATGCTTTGAGAAGAAATATGCCACCAGCCTAGTGTTCTAGATAAAGAAAAACCTTTTTAGTAGCTGTATTATTTAAGGTTCCTTTATAGAATGCATTTTAAAGTTACCTGTTAGATCTATGCAGACTTCAAGCATTTGCAAAGGGAATCATATCAAAGGGATACGAAATACAAGGTTAATAATACAATATAATATGTTGCACTTAAGTTTTGAAAAAGCACATTTGAAAGAACCTGGCCAACTTACAGTGACTGCATAGAAAAGTAATAATATAAAGGATTTTTCTCTCTTTTTCTTTGGCTTCCAGCTACAATAATGGTTTGATGTGGCCAGAGTCAAGGCATTATCTCTCGTCTCTGAAATGACTCCCCATCACTGAGGGGATCCACTGCCCAGCTGCCATTGTACCTTCACTGGTCTGTCCAGAAAAGAAAATAAACAAAGACATAACAAGAAATTGTTCATTTTCCTTCTCAGACTACACTCTGGCTTCTGATTGTGTAGAAAGCCACATCAAATCAAACTCAAGTGTGCTTCATGGTTTTGTTGCAGCGACTTCTTTGGAATGACTTTAAAAAAATAACGATGACACTAATTAAGCTAATTCATATGCAAAAGAGACAATATCTAGAGAGGAAGAGAAAGAGAGAATGAGGCAGAGTTTGAGGGCTGAATTATGCTTCTTGTGAGCTGAGATATGCCTGGCAAGGGAAAGAATAACAGCATCCACCAAGATGTGCCCTCTCTCTGGGTCTGCTGGCATTGCTAGAAATGATGGCTCACTCCTGCTCCTTGTCCCTTTGTCCTGCTGAACCCAGATTATGCCTGACTCCTATTTGGGAACACTAAGTGCAAGGTCTCCCTTTGCTCTCTCCATCCCCTTTGCTCCCCTTTACTGCCCCATATGGGGAGATTCATAGTGGCCAAGTTTTGTGCAACTCTGTTTATGACATTTTATGCAAATTACATAGGGGGCTTACATACATTTGCATGTTTGTAATTTACATATATCTACCCTCTTCAGTGTCTACACCTTAACTCAGGCAGTGGCAGGGGTAGAAAATGGAGCTGCAAAAAAATATTGGCAGCTGGGGCTAGGGTACGGTGCAACTAGGAGCGGGTGCTGGGTGTTTGATGGCTATCTGGCAGGCTAGCTTAATGGGGGTATCTGCGAGGGAAAGTGGTGGCTGGATATAGGGACGAGTTCAGGGGAAAATGATGATTCCCTGGGAAATAGCCGGGTTGCCTGGGGTAGCTGGAGGTGCTGCATGGGTGGGTCCCAGAGAATATGGGAGTGTTGTGATGCCTGGAGTTGCTGGGGATGGATGAGCATGGAGGGGAGGGGGGTGTAGGATGAGGGTGACCCTGGTGCAGCTTACTGGAGGTGAAGGAGCTTGTGGCCTGCCTTGAGTCCCTTGCCTTGTGCCTGCGCTGAATCCCCCACAACCTCTTACTATTGCTCAATCCAACAAGGTGGGCACCACTAGGAGAAATAGAGCGGCTGCTTGCTCAGCAGGCTCCTCTGGGGCCCTGGCACAGGGCACTCCCCTCCAGCACCCCCCGTCCCACTGTAGGTTGGATCAAAACACACACACCCCTTCTTGGGGTCTGATTTATGATGTCATTCTACGAAGTGTAACTCACTTTTTTCATTGCCCCAGATCACCCCGCACTGGGTCCATATGAGAATCCTGGCCAGCTCTCGTCCCAGTGCAGGAGACCTTCCGCAGTTCCCATCCTGTTGTGCTTCAAACGGTCACTCCCTTGGGACAAGAGCCTGCAGCTCTCCTCCTGGAGCTAGGTTTAGGGCCTTAGACCACTTCTCCCTCACTAGCCCATTTTCTCCAATCAGTTCTCAAAGAGTTCAGCAGGCCAGCTTTCTCTGGCTAGCTGGTGCTCTTCTCCCAGCTCTTCCCCAACTGGATGGGTGAGAGAAGAGCCTTGCCCCACCCTCTTTGCAATGGTCCTGGCCCCAGTCACAGAATTCCCCACCACTACCCTGAGGAAGGCAGACTACCTCGTCACAGGCCCCATCATGTCTATCAGGGATGGTCTAGACAGTATTTGGTCCTGCCATGCGGGCAGGGGACTGGACTCGATGACCTCTCGAGGTCCCTTCCAGTCCTAGAATCTATGAATCTATGAATCAGGCACCACCGCAGGCAAATGCCTGCAGCCTTCCCAGAGCTCAACTGGTTGCACAGGAATCCGGCTGATCTGTGGCAATGCATGACATGGCAGAGAAATACAGAAGTGTAAAACTGTATTATATGACACTTGGCAGCCATGGGAGGGAGAACTTTATCTGGCCTATGTTATACAGGAAGTCAGATAACCACAGTGGTCCCTTCTGGCCTTGGAATCTATGAGCAATTATTCCTCATTGAAATATCATTTCCTATGAAGGAAACAACAGCATTTTCCTGAACCCTTTTGCCCCAAACAAAACCAACCAACAAACCAAACAATCACATTTGGACCCAGTGTTCCATATGATAATTATTTACTGAATTTGGCAATCGCTATCCCCATGTGGTTAAACTCCTGTAGCATAACACCCCCTCCCTCCCATGGAAGAAGAATGGATGACAATGACATGGGGAAAGGCAGACATGGGAGACACACAGAACCCCTGGAATGTGGTGGAAGAAGAAAAGGGAAGCACACATGATAAAAAAGTGGGGAAAGGCAGGGAGAAGGGGCATGAGAGGGCCCACAGAATCCCTAGCATGGGAAGAGAGTCATGGCCCCTGTCTGGTGGGGAGGGAAGAATGGGGAACATGGATGCAGAGCCATCCCTTGGGTACAGCAAATCGGGACAACCACTCCGGACCCCGTGCTTTGGGGGGCCCCACAGGTCGGTGCGATTGGCTGGCATGTCCCAGAAATGATGGGTCAGTCCCAAAAGTGATGGATACGTCACTTCCGCCCCAGGCCTCGCACCCACCTAGGGACAGCCCTGCATGGATGAAAGGGTAATGGGAGGTACGCAAAGCCCCTAGCATGGGAGGGGTTGCAAGGAGAGTTGCAGGTTATCCCTGAAATAGAGGGGGATGGGAGAGTGGCAAATGGAGCTTGTGTAAGGGGCTACGGGGGATGGGGTAGAGGAATGCAAGGATCCCCTGGTGTGTACAGGGAATTCAGTTTACAAAGGCAACGATGTGTGTAACCCTCTAGTTATTTTAATCTAGAATCATTTCATATATTTAAAAGTGATACTGGCTTTCTTTTATAGTTCAAACACTAGCTATAATTTACCCAGTGCTTATCAGCTTTGCCATCTTGCAGGATAGGGAGTCTTGCAAGCTTGTCTGATCTACTTCTGCCCTCTTGCACAGACCTGGCCACAGCCCCACCCTCCCAATAGGTTACATTCTGCAGCTGCTCCCCCCTGGCTGACAACTAAGAGAGTGAGAGAGAGAGAGAGATCAATGCACACCCCAATTGGATTCAGGCTAAAATAGCAGAAGAGATATTTTCAGTTTCTAGGGGCGTGGCAGAAGCTGCAAAATGTAACCTGCTTGCTAGGTCAGTAGGGATGTGGTCAGACTCTTAGGCTACGTCCTCACTACGGGGGCGGGGGTGTCGATTTAAGATACGCAAATTCAGCTACGCGAATTCGACGTATCGGAGCCGACTTACCCCGCTGTGAGAACAGTGGCAAATCGACCTCCGCGGCTCCCCCGTCGACGGCACTTACTCCTACCTGCCCTAGTGGAGTACAAGCGCCGATTCGGGGATCGAATGTCGCGTCCCAACGAGACGCGATAATTCGATCCCCGAGAGATCGATTTCTACCTGCCGATTCAGGCGAGTAGTGTAGATGTAGCCTTAGAGGATGTGGCTAGGGCAGGGATAAGACATAGCTCATTCAGAGAGTAGTTGGAACTTTCAGAGGTGCTTCTGACCTCATGGTTGTTCCTTTTGACTTTTATGATATTATCTTTAGAAACAAAGGAACAAAAGTGTGGACTTTTCTGAGAGTTTGTTTTGCCCAAGTTTCTCCTTCTGATGTAGAAAGAAGATCTGAAAGGTTTATTTATTTCTTTAAAATAGTTTTTCTATTGCTCATTTAGGAATATTTGGCACGTCAAGTCTATTTTTTCCTTTTTCAGCTGAGGATCCTTTTTCAGGGATCTTAGAAATATTTGTTCTGAGCTCTCACACCTTAATTGGAAGGTGCACATGTTAAATCTTTTACAAAGGCAGCCTTTGCCCCAAGTGATCATTAGGTAGTGGAGTTAAGTATGCCATAACAAAAACAATCCATCCAGTTGCAAAATTGCTCCCCTACTCTGTTGATCAGCCTCCAGCCTCCTTTCTCTTGTGATATCATAATTTTACCTCTTCTCCAGTCACCAGATAGACCTATATTTCTTAAATAAAAAAGTAAAAAAATAAATAAAAACAAGCCATTTTCTCATAGCCCTTCTTTATACATTATAAAGAAATAAAAAAGGTCATTCGCCTATTTGATTTTCTTTGCACGTGACTTTTAAAGTCAATATCTTTTTACCTAATAAAACTAATAAAACCAATGGCAGGATTGGAAAGGCAGAATATTTTCCAGAGTCACACGATCTATTCTCTACTCCATACCTCATATTTCCTGAGCCACATCTCAAGGGTTACCACTTCCTTTTAGTTCCATGAGGACCTCTGTTTGATAGAAATGTGGTGGCCCATCCCCAACATTTTTATTGTTGAAAATGATTTACACAAATTGTTATATATACTAATAGAGTGAATCACACAGCAGTTTGTGTCCCTCGTTTCGGATCCTTGTCTCACATTGCATCCTACATCTGGGCCTTGGCAGTTGTGAGGCATGCCACACCCATACATATAGCTCAAATTCACACTAATTGGAGATACATGTGCTTACCAAAGCAAATCTTGTCCCATCTATGGTTGTGGAGGACTCCCTTCCTCAGAACTGGGACAGGCAGATGTTAGTATCCTAGCAGAACTCACAAGCCACCGACCCTACCTTCCCCCCCACCCCATATGTTATGGAGCCCAACTCCATGTGGTTTCCTTCCACGCAAACATGAAGGCAGGACTATGAAAATCCCCCCCCACCACCACAGATGGGGAAGTGCTACAAGCACACGGCTCTGTGCTGTGGAATCCACAGACCTCTCCCCACTCAGCAGAATTCTCCAGATCTCAGACTAGAAACTTAGACTATGAACTTTGCAATAGGATTTGCTCCGCAATTGACAGGCAGTTACATGCTAAATATACCTAAATATTGCTATATACATGTACAATGGATGCATTTGTGAATGTTTTTTCCCTTTAAAAAACCCTACCACCACGTTGAGAAAATGGCAAGGTTGCATGGCTAAGCACTCCGTGTTTGTCATTTGAAAATTAGTGTCCCAGAATCTATCCAGAAAACAAAAGACCAGGATTTTCCATTAGTGTTTAATTTTGACTGCATTTGGCACATTTGTTCCTTTGTCAATGCTACAACAAACTCATTTAGCTAGAGACTATAAATTTGACATGGTGCCATTTTCACAAGAAAGCCACTGTTACAGTCCAACTTGCTGTTGTCCTAATCATAATAATATAGCAGTTTTATATAATCTAGTCCAACAACATAATCACTGTTTCTCCTTTTTGTGTTCATACAAAAACATGTAATACAAAACATTTTTAGATAGATGTGTGGGCAAATATTAGCATGTTAATTTTAAAACTTTCTGCGTCTTTCCTGAGACACATTTCTGCAATGCTAATGACACTGTGATTAAATGTGGACTGCAAAGAGGTTCGACAGATTTTAATTAATGAACACTTCTAATGTGATTTAACTGTTAACCATGGCTGATTGTTTCGCTCTGTTAGTGTCAGGTTTCATAGGTTCCCGTTGCCACATGCTAACAACCAGAGACACAGTTAATAATAAAAGTATTTTTATACGGCTAGGTAAGGAGGCTTCTGTTTGCTGACAAACTAAGATTAAAAGCCTCCATAAAAATAAGATGTGTGTGCTCGGGTAGTGTTGTTCTATTGTTTTGGCTACGCTTTTTATGTGCAAGTCAAGGTGCAGATTCTGCACATTAGTCAGAAAGAAAAATGCACACACTGCCATGGGGAGTAAGAAAGCAAAGATTTTGGTGTGGCAGTGAAATGTGTGTACTGGAAAAAAATAAAACTTGTATGTCCTGGAGGACTGAACAAATAGTCAGCATCTGAAATTTACATGAATCCATATTCAATGAAGCAACCATTTTGTTGAAAGATTGTAATGGCTAGGGAAATAAAGAAATGTGACCATATTGTAGTCTAGTGGGACTGTGCTTTCTTGATTTCTCTGGGACTTAAAAAAAAACAAACACCCAAACCAAAACATCCTCTGTAATTTTTCCTCCCCCCAAATTGGGCAGGCTGAAATCTCCAGCTGATTAGGAGATCCAATCACCATTCTAGCTGAGCATTAACAGTATACTTGCATAAAGAAAGTACTTGCCACTATTTACCAACAGATATGCTTTCTATGAGATTCACTATGCTTAAATATCTGCAGCTAGAATTTTAGTCTGGCTGATGATGGCCGTGTAGTCAACGATGGTCAAAACAACATGCTGTTTGTATTCACGAGGTCAGATAAGAGGTCGTTCCCAAATAAACCCTTTGCCTGATTGTCCTTCTTTTCTATAATCTCACAGGTAGCATGACAGCTGTTGTCATGGTAACTATTTTTTATTGAATAACACTGCAATAATCTCATAAAAACCTGTATAACTTCTTGACATGTAAATTATTGCTGCCTTGAAGCTGAAGGAACTTACTCTTCTTTTTTTCTCCTTGAAATTTTTAATGTGCCACCATGAATGCAGTATGTTTAATTCATATATGTAAACTTTCTTATTTTTACTATACTGAATTCATGCTAAATGGAATTGTGTGTCCAACAATTTACAGCAAAGGACTAGAAATCAGGACTCCTGAGTTCCATTCATAGTGCTACTCATACCCTTACTGCTTATATGCACAACACCTCTCTGCATCTCAGTTTCCCTGTCTGTGAAATGGGTAAAAAATACTTGCAGTGTAAAGAAACTCAGGGTATGTCTACACCTAGCCGCTAGTTCGGCGGCTGGCAATCGAAGTTCTGGGTTCGACTTATCGCGTCTTGTCTGGACGCGATAAGTCGAACCAGGAAGTGCTCGCCGTCGACTGCGGTACTCCAGCTAGACGAGAGGAGTACCGCGGAGTCGACGGGGGAGCCTGCCTGCCGCGTGTGGACCGAGGTAAGATCGAACTAAGGTACTTCGAACTTCAGCTACGTTATTCACGTAGCTGAAGTTGTGTACCTTAGTTCGATTTGGGGGGTGAGTGTAGACCAAGCCTCAGTTAATTAATGTTTGATTTGTTTGTAAGTTCTCAGATATAAGGAATGTTAAATGCAATGTATTGTTAGTATTAAGGAAATATCCTAAACTGAGAAAAGCCAGATGGGTGAAACATACAGAAGCGCACACAGACCCCCTGCCATGAGGGAAAATGGAGGGCCCTGGTATGAGGGAAGGAGAGAATGGGGGCACACACAGCCTCTGTCACAGGGAGAATAGAGGACTCTGAAATGAGGGGAAGAGGGAATGGAGGCACACAGAATCCTCGTTGCGGGATATTGGGGAACACAGGAATAGGGGAAGGGGATACCCTAAGCCCCTGACATGGGGTGAAGGTAAGAATAGGGCACATACAGAGTCTTTGCCATTGGAGTGAAGGGGGGACCTGGAATGGAGGGAGGGGGGAAACAGGGGCACACAGAACACCAGTAGGGTCAGATTGAGAACCCTGGTATCAGAGGAAGGGAGAAATTGAGGGCACAAAGAACCCCTGACAGGGGAGAGACTGGGGAAGTTTCTGAAATAGAAGGGGTGGGAAGGTAGCTCACAGGGAGCATGTGGGGTGGGATAGAAGAACGTACAAAGCCCCCGGTGTGTGCAATAACTTCTGCCTACAGAAGCTATGAAGCGGGTGACCACTTAGTTATTTATTATTTGTTTTTCCATAGAGCCTAGAGGCCCTAGTCCTGGACCAGGACCCAATGCTGCTAAGCGCAGTACAAATAGAACAAAAAGATGGTCCCTGCCCCAAGTAGCTTACATTCTAAATACAAGAAGACAGACAACAGATGGACACAGACAGTACAGAGGAGCACAAGGAAACAAGGAGACAGTATTGGTCAGGATAATAGGCTGTGGTCTCAGCACACCAGTGGCCTAACCATTTTTTCTCTTTTTTTGTAAGCAAAGAATTGTAAAGAATGATTTGAAGAAGGATAATGAGGGAGCTTTGTGGGTATTTACAGGAAACTCCACCAAGCATGAGGGACAGCCTGGGAGAAAACACCAAGATAGTTGTTAGAAAAATGTAAAAGTGAAGGATGCATCGGCCCAATTGAAAGTGGGGGTCGGCATCTCAAAAGCAAGTAAGAGATGACAGGTAGGGTAGGGACTGACTGTGAAAGGGCCTAGAAAGAGAATACAAGCAGCTAAGGTGTTTATACTAATACTGTGTGCAGAATCTTGCACCAAGCTACCCCTAGAGAGGGGGAATCAAAAGAGAGTTTGCTTATTCTTCTTTGCCACCAAGAGACAAATCAGATACAGATGATGGCCTTATAAATACCTTGCTCGAGAGATGAAGAGGAGGCATAATTCAGTTGCGTATAAGGGGGTAAAACTAGGGGAATAACATGCCAGAGGGAGGGGGTGATCTACCTCATAACAAGATCTAACAGTATGTGGAATAGTACCTCAAGGGAAATAGCAGAAGCCTCTTCACTTGAGACATTTCACACTACTGCATGAAGCATTAGATCAG
>NW_020698242.1:2396436-2435644 GCF_002925995.2 Terrapene triunguis | reverse complement strand
CCCCCATTGGCCCGGGACGGCGAACCGCGGCCAGTGGGGGCCGCGATCAACCGAACCTGCTGCGTCAGCAGGTAAATAAAACTGGCCCGGCCGGGTGCTTACCCTGGCGAGCCGCGTGCCAAACGTTGCCGACCCCTGCATTAGATAGTGTATTGTAAGGAAAACCCCTATATTGACAGGAAGATGAAGTAATGAGCATGAGGTTTTTTGCAGCTGTAATTTGGTGGCGCTATTATGATTTTTATATTTGTTTGATAAGAATAAGGTAGAGAATATGAAACATATCAGTTTCAGAATATCTGCTTCTTCCATAATATATTGTGTATGAATGGGCATGTGTATATTATATACATTGTACAAGTACATTGTATACCTACCCACACTATACATATATCTCTATATGGTGGAAGAAGCAGACATTCTGAAACTGGTATGTTTCATATTCATTAATTTTTATATCAAAATTGAAATATACAGGTGACAAAGGTGTAAAATTTTAACAGTGAGTAATTAACCATTTAGACAACTTATCAGGGTGACTGACAATTTTTAAAATCAAGATTGGATTTTTTTTCCCCCTAGTAGATATAGTCTAGGAATTATTTGGGGGAAGTTCTATGGCCTGTGTTATACAGGATGTCAGACTTGATCACAATTGGCCATTATGGCCTTGAAATTTATAAAAACTATTAAACTATTGCTCTTGGTTTTTCATAGTATGTGTGAAATTTCATATTATTATTAATATTATTTACCATCTGTACTGCAGAAGCACCTAAAAACCTGTGGTATCAGAATTCCCTTGTACTATGAGCTTTACAAACCTATAGAAAATGACAGACCCTGTCCCAAACAACTTATAAATTAAAAACAAACAAACACTTTTATTGCTAACATTTTTTAAAAATGGTCTTATCATGGAAACTCAAGAGAGTCATAAGAGCAGCTGCATGGACATCACCATACGTTATTCTGATAAACCCTAGCTTCATGGTTTCTTTAAAGTAAATGAAAGGAGTACAAATGTTGGGCCAAATTCTTTTCAAACTGCATCAGCAGAATTTTGCTGCTCAGAGGTCCTGATCTCAAAGTAGTCATGCCAGGGTTACACCAGTATAGCAGAGTAGAATTTGGATTTCTGTTTCCAAATGTTAAATGTAATTTATTTTAATATACTTGAAGTGTACATAGTTTAGAAAGCTAATGACACTGGAAGAAATGTTAATAGAATGAAAAAAACCTGAATGAGTCAAAAACTTTCTTTGAACAATTAAATACCCCGGAAAACACACTGCAACAAAGCAATGTTTTCAAACTGCTCATCTGTCATTCTAATGAGCCTTTATAATGTGAAGCAAATGGAAAATACACATATTGTCTGGAAAAGTGTAACTAAGAATCCGGAAGGTGCTTGCTATGCATAGAAGAAAACTGTCTTCTGCACAGCACATAGACAATAGAGCAAGCTGGCAGCCTTCAGCATTTTACAACTGTATAATGAGGAGCATTGGAAGCATGGTTGTGAAATCTAATAAGCTGCATATTTTACCATTTCATGTGCATAAACTAATTGTTTTAGAATTGTGATGTTTCCTTCCTAGAGTGGTGATCTTAAGAAAAGTAAAATGTTTCATACTGAGATAGATAAAGCTCTCTCTAGAAATTGTCCTCGTTGATGTTACCTACTGCTTGGATTTGACTCATGTGAAAGTAATAAGAAGGGACATCGTCTTTTTAGTTTTAAGGTTGGCAGTTCTCTCCGACTACAACTTATAAGATGATGCCATTAAAAAGCCTGCATGTGCTGCTTTATAAATTCCCCAGAGTGACCGTTTGTTAGCATTAGAATACAGTTTGTAGCATCATAGGCAGCAGCACTGGGGTCCACCATATTTTATGTTTCTCTTAAAAAGAACTCTGTTTTCTTTTAGACATTACTTTCTTTTCCCTTTTAGGTATTGCTGTTATGATAGAACATTAATAATATTTGTGAGGGAGGAAGAAAATATTTGCTCTATTGTCCAGGACTTTCTAAAAGATGGCATTTGTCTAATCAATTGACTATTTCATCAGCACTCATACAAAACAAGGTGAATTGCCTATTTTATATAGAACTACTAAGGCATAGAAATTGCAAGGTCCCCAGGCAAAGAAAGTAAAATTGGACAATCACTACACAGTTATACTTCCATGAAGAGAAAAATTACTGTATTGTTTGTTGACTTACAAAGGAAGCTTCATGTAGGTGCAGTGTATAAATTTATTTATTTATTACATGTATAAACAATAGTAAAATAGTCCTTGCTGAGTGCACAAGGAATTCACCGATTTATAATTTTACATTATAAAAATAAGAGATTTTCTACAACCTTGCAGTTTCAATTTGGTGTTTTCTTTGTGTGTGCATGTGCATGCGCCCATGCACGTGTGTGTGTGTGTGTGTGTGTGTCTTTTACAAAGGCTGATAATGCCAGCAAATATGAGCCAGGTTGCAGGAGCAGATTCAGAACTCTTGCTCCCTCAGGCCAGCAGAGAGCAAGCATATGGCAGCAGAGACCATTGGCCTCCAGGGAAGGGGTACAGTCAAATCATCCAGCCAGCAGTCCTCTACAGGCTGATTCATGAGAAAGTAGCATTGACATCAGCTCCACAGGCAACAGCTCATCTGTATTCACAGAGAAACATTAAGTGTTGCAGATTCAGCAGTTAAACAAAGGCAGAGGTACTGATTCCTAAAGAAAATAATAATATTAAAATAAACTTGGACTGAGGCACAAAGATTGGATTCTGAATTGAGTCTGAATCTGACTTCTCCAAATTTCAAATGTGTCAATTACATAGAGTGACCTGAGTTGTAAAATTTGTATCTACTTCTGAATTAAAGGCTGGTCTTCCACAAAGTTTGGGGAGGAGGAAGTTCTGAGGTCTATCACCAATGAGTTAAAAAAAGTACCAGGTAGAAATAAATTACATTAATATAAGCTTCTATGAGAATATTATCACATAATGAGATTATTTTTCTGATACAAGACAAACTTTGGATGTGGTGCCTTGTGACTAGAATTTGGCAAAACTTTCCAAAATTTAAAAAAATATAGTCAGGTCTCTTGTCGTGTGGTGCTTATCAGTGTCTCAATATTTGGGCAGTAATGTAGATGGACTTACTACCTCTCATCTGTGTCTTCTCCAAATAAGCTCTGGCCATGCATCAGTGCCTACTGCCACAAGCAGAGCTGTTTGAAAAATTAGATGGAATTTTTGCAAACATTTCAGTCACCAATTTTGACCGCCTTTCTGTCAAAATTTGACATTTGGAAAAAATGTTGAAAAAACTTTGTGAAGAGTGAACTTAGAATTGCTAACCACGGGTATTTGTACCAGAAATGTGAATGAAGGATATGTCTACACTGCAATCAGAGGAGTGATTGCAGCAGATGTAGACAAAACCGAGCTCGCTTTAATCTAGCTAAAACAAGTACCAACAGCAGCGAAGCTGTGGCAGCATGGGCGGTACAAGCTTGCCAGGGACATGTACAAGGTTGCTTAGGTGACTAGTCTGCACTGAAGTCTGTGTTGCTGCAGTTTCACTGACATTGGTATTTGTGCTAACTAGATTAAAGCTAACTCAGGTATGTTTACATGTCCTGCAACCACACCTGCAACTGCAAAGTAGAGATACCTGAAAAGTTATGTTCACACAGAATAAAAACAATATCATGTGACCTAGGCATGCAAAAACAACTAACACACACACAGCTCAACTTCAAATGCAGAATACTGGCAACAAACTGCCTGTGATTGATCTAGAGACAAGAATCTCTGCAGAAATTATTCTGGGCACAGATTCTGATAGGCCTGTACATAGGTGCACAGAATCAGGAAAGAACACAAGCAGCCCTGCCAACAATGCAGTCTCTGTGCAGAAGTGCATATTGCCTCAAAGAGTGTGTGGCCAAGCCCCTCCCCCCAGCCTGCGGGGAAGGACCAGCAGGCAGAAAGAAGTAGGCAGCACCCAAAGGGACGATGTAGCAGCAGCATTCCAAGGAACTCTGGGAGGCAATTTCTCATCCAACTCCTGCAAGTGTAGTGTGGCTCTGCTCTGACCCCTTATTCTAGTGTGTAGGCAGTTTGCACAGTGTACCCTCCTCGAAGGACAAATACATCCGAGAAACTGCAGACCATACGCAGACAGGAAGAGAGGCAACTTTCCCCTAATAAATCATTATAAATCATTCACCCAGTTCTTTGCATAGTTAATTTAGGGCTCAATTCTGCACCCATTTATATCAGTGAGAGTTTTCACATTGACTGAGATCAAGACTAAGGGCTTGTCTAGACTTGGCAGTGCAGCTGTAGCACTTCAGCGAAGACACTACCTACATGGATGGGGCACTCTTTTCAGCATAGGTAATCCACCTCTTTGAGAGGTGGTAGCTTGGTCGACAGGAGAATTCTTCCCTTGACCTAATGCTGTTTACACCGGGGTTTAGGTCAGTTTAATTGCATTGCTCATGGGTGTGGATTTTTCACACCCCTGAATGACATAGTTATACTGACCTAATTTCCTAGTGTAGACCAGGCCTAAGGGCATGATCCTGCAAATACCAGCAGCGCTAGCTACTTTGAGGCATGCCCTTGATTGCAGCAGCTCTCTTTGAAGTTAGTGGGACTACTTGCAGTAGTTTGCTGTATATTCTCTAGTCAAAATGTTGGTAGGACTGCTCCCTCAGATTATAACCTCCTTGGGAACAGTGACATGACTTTCTATATACACAATGCCAAGCATACTTCAGTCATTTAGCAAACATTTTTTTTTTGAATTGCCAATTCGGATGCTGATTGAAACCAAGATGCAAAACCCAAGGTGCAAAAAAAAAAAAAAAAAAAAATTACGTTTAAAAAAAAAGATCAATAGTTCCCTCCCTCCTCCCCCCGCAAAAAAAAAAAAACCTTAATAAAAGTTAAATTTTTGGTCAAGAATGTGTGTTTTTCCCCTTCTGTATCCTAACTGATTCTCTCACGCTTATTATTGCCTATCTACCTTTCATTCTCATAAGCTCCATTGAGGTCATTCACAATGTACATGAAAGATACATATAATTTCCATGTCTTAAAAAAAAAAAAATCCCTTATTTAAATGGCTCCTCGGTGCCAGAGTTCAAGAAGTTGATTATGCACAAGATGAACAAATAGTGGAACAAGAGAAAGTGATGATATACATTTTCTAACAGCTGTTACATTGTAGCCATATTTTACAACATCTGCTATTTTTTTTCCTGAGCTTTTTCACTACCTTGGAGTTTACCCTTTGGGCTAATTTGTAGTTGACCCTAGTAATACAGTCCTTTTAGTCAACATTTTTGTGACAGACTATCATTGATTTAACAGTCATGCACAGTGTCTTAAAAATCAATATATACGGGGGAAGGGGGGGAGGGAAGAGTGAGAGAGTGTGGTGAGACTTGATAATATTACATCTTGGGTTTTTATCACAACTTTACAATTTACCAAGTTATTCCATCATTATTTATACCAGACTTTGGATGCTGATGACATACAGCAGATTTTGTCCCTTTTGGCAAACAATATGTAACTGGAGTAGAATTAATACCTCTGGGAGAAAGGGAAACAGACACACACACACACACACACACACACACACACTTTTTATATGTGTATTTATGTGAAATATGTCTGTTTTGTATATGTGAAATAACAGATGGCCAAATTAATTGGAATTACTCCTGATATACAGTAGTGCAACTGGGGGCAGATTTTGGCCCAAAGAAAGCAGATATATTCAGATTAAAATTGCAATAATAGCAAATACTAACCTGAAAATCCAATTTCTTTTCCAAGAAAGAAATTTTCCAAGAAAGAAATCTTTGATGTTGAGAAACATCATAATAAAGAGAAGTTGAATTATTCTAAAATAATTCACCCACTCAATTTTTTGACGCATTGCAGGTGCAATTTATTTTTAGTGCACTGCCATGCTGCATTACACTATGTACTGTGTTTTATTATGACAAGTGGGGAACTTTTGAATAGTTGGAGGTTTAGGTCAGATAATCCATGAAACGTTTGGATGTTTGTCTGAAATTAGTCAAAAATTGTGAATATTCACTTTTCCAATCTTCCTCTTTCTTCTGTCTCACCTTCTTCCCTGCACCAGCACATCTGTCTTTCTATTCAATGCATCTTTCTATTCTCCTGAACCTCTGCTGCTGACCACTAGCAGAACCATAGACCTCTAAGCACCCTTTGCTCAAAACAGAACTATGGAGCCTACCTCGCTGTTCCTTCCCTGAATACCACCACAGAACCGACAACATTTGAAGACCACATCCATACCAGGGCACATTATCAGACCTGCAGCAACCTAACCAAAAGTAAGGAATCTGTGAACAGTTGAGGAGAAGGAAGCACAAAAGGGAGACTTATCCAGGCATTTTCAAAGATACACTATGGGATCAGTTCAGTTTGACCTGGTTCTTCTATTTTTTTTTTTTAAGCTGGCTCACTCATCTGTACATTATGACATCATTATTGGCTGTTACACAAAGGATGCAAGTTCAGGAACAAGTTTAAAAACAAGTGAACCACTGGGTATTCCACCTTTCTTCCCCATACTTATCTGGATCTCTTTCTAGGGGTTCTCACCTGGTCCTCTTCCAAAATGTGTCCCTTTAGGTCTCATGATGCTTAAACATATTTGTACAGATTGCAGCTTAAATGCCTTTGAAAGCAAGTTATTTCCTACTTCCCAAGTGCACTTCTGTGAGCAGCCCTGCTAACATATGCTGCCACACAGGAGACAGGCATTCAGATTTGACTTCCTCCCTCCTTCTCAACCCTGGGTTCCTCAGGAGATCAGAGCAGTATTAAAACTGTACAGAACATTCAGTCTCACCAAAGGGGGAGGGGGACTGTGATGGACTAGAAGAATGATTATTGTGACAGAGCTGAAAGGAAGGAAACTGAGGGTTGAGGTAAGGGTGAATTGTGTGTGCTCCTCAGGGCTTTTTCTGGAGCATGAAGCCCACTCCTTCCTCAGAAAAAAGAGAATGATTTCAAATTATCCCTGAACACTGTGACTGTGCACACCATTCAGTGTGTGTGTTCGTGCGGATGCAAGAGTGTGCAGTTAAGACGGCTGAAAAGTCAGCATCATTCCTGCAGGAAATAACACTGGAATAGAGATTGCCTTGGCACCATTTGCTGGAGGAAGGTCCTGCAAACAGTCTTTGCAGGGAATCAGGATTTTCCAGCATCAGTCATATACAACATGTGGCGTATGTTCATACTGATTACGTATGTAAATGCATGTATACATGTGGTGTACATGCTGTCTAGAGAGGGTTTGCACCTGCAAAGCTCCAGCTTCCCCACAAACATGATATATTATCCATGTTGTAGATATACATATACAAGAGTGCATGTCAACTGTACTATCCATGTACTTATTCATATAGTTAGCACCTTGGGACAATGTTTTGTACAGTGCCCACCACATTGCTGTCAAACAAGAAATTATAACATGCAGCAGTATAGGATATATCAGCTGCATATATTATATTTGAAAAGCTACACTATGTCAGAATCTCAATGAAAGAGGGATGTGTTAGTTTTGGAATGCTAGAGAAATTAATGTGTATTCATTTGTATCTTCTATATTACTTTTTCCAGCTATCCAGAAATGAAATGACTTGTATAGTATTTTCATTGCATAAGCATTACATATACCATATGAGTTCCTCTCCAGTCTCAGAACATTCTCTCTCTCTCTCTCTCTCTCACACACACACACACCCACACCAGTCCCAAGTTTTCCCACTCTTACTATCTGGGCACCCTAAGAAAACCCTGCCTTAGTGAAGACTGTGTTAGTGGAAAGTATCACACAGTTGAAATAGAAAAGCATGGGTGGGTGGAGTTCTCTTAAAAGGGGAATGAAGTGGATAACGGAAGCAAAATACTGAGAGCACAGAAAAAAAAACAAAAAAAACCCAACTCTAACTCTGGAAGAAGAAGTCAATCTTTCCCCTACATATTGATAGATGACGGAAACTGACTTTAAAATAAACATGACAATACCTAAAAAAAGTTAAAATAATTTATATTTACTATAGCCATTGATATAGCTTCTAGTTGATTAGAAGGAGGGAGAATAGCCAAAGAAGTAACAGTAAAATTGGTAAAACAGCAATGTTCTCGCCTTCAAAATGTCAGCCTTGACTTTTAGTCATATTACAGGTCAACAGGAAGAACTGCATATGCTGCATTGATTTTATAGTTATTCATCATCCACATAATTCAGTGAGATACATACTCCGTGTCCAGGAGTGGCAGCTCAGAATTAGGGTTTGTATTTGCTGTTGGTGCTTTTGTGGAGTAATAGGTTGAAAATAAAGTACATCCCATGGAATGCTACATAAAGAAAAAATATAAGGCGTAGGGATATTTAGACACATACGCTGTCCTCCTGTCTGCTTCATTCAATAACATTGGAGTGCAAAAATCATACGGTAATTCTAAATCCAAGTCTTCTTTTGAGATGACTTATGACTTGTTTTCACCTTGGTTGTTGTTATTGCTATTAAGGGTTTGAATATTAACTATAGCATTAGAAAATAAAATGTTTATGGGCCATGTTGTACCAGACAGAAGAGGCACAGGCCTGGTAGGTTCAGGAGCAGAGCTGACCCACCTCAATGGGAATTTCAGGAGCAATTGTGCTTCTAGCATACATGGGGAATGAGACACTGTACCATCCCTACTTTATCTTCATTGATAACTCTCTTCTCCTTCATGTCTCCAAGGTTAACATTCTTGATACCAATGTTTGTCTCTTCTCCTATACCCTCCATATATAATCTTTTGCAAAGTCCTATCACATCTTCTTTAATGTCCCCCCAAAACATCCTTTTTTCATTATCCCATCTGCTAAAACTCTTGTCCATATACTGGCCACCTTTTGCTTTGATTACTGTAAACTTCTACTGTCCAGATTTCTTGCCTCTCACCTTTCCCTCCTCAAGTCTGTCCAAAACTCACTGCTGATTTAATTTACCCCTCCTGTCATTCTCACCACATGCTCTTTTCTCTCACCATTAATGATATGTCCTTTCCATATCACTAGTTTCATTTGTATCTAATCCCATACACATTCCATATGTTTTTCCCATCCTTTCACTTTACTGCTCCTTCATTGCCTTTCTCCTTCTCAGTTTCTTCCCCTCCTCTGCTCTTATCCACCATCTCTTTCCTCCTCAGTTGCCTCATTAAAGATCATCTCTTTCAACAAAGCCTGCTCCTTCTCATCAGTAACCCCTATGTTTTCCTCTACCTGATCTGCTACACAGTGACCTGTCTATGATTTGCCTTGTCTTACTTAGATTGAAGCATCCTTAAGCAGGAATCATGTGATGTCTTAATCTATGTTTCTAAAGTGCTGCATACCATTATGGGCTATATAAATTATTCTTAATAATAGAATTAATGCTCAGAAAGCATTTTCCCTCTGCAGACATCTTTGTATTTCCCTTCTAGTTTTTCCTTCGGAATGCCCAGTCAGTCCAGTTCATATAAGGATTAGCCTACAATTTCTTTCTTGCCCCCTCCCCCTTTTAATTTAATTAAGCCATTTTCTTGCCTAGAGCTTGGCAAAAATATCATCTGAAACCAGGTCCACATTATGTTTGAGCTACTATACAATTAAAACAGCTTAGCATATTAAACATGTGTTTTGGTAAAGGAATTGACATTCAGGCTGAAAATGCATATACCCAATTCCAGTAGAAGTGATTCAAAGCAACCAAGACATCAAATCTGGAGAAGAATTATAATTGACAAACCCTACCGTAACTATGCTAGTGCTACTGGGTCTGCTGCAGTTAGATTTGAAAAGGTCCCCATACAACTCATTGTACTGAATTGCAGGAAGATGACAGTTCTAGCCCCATATATTGTCTGTGTGTATGTATGTTTCACTGCAATAGAACAGAATGCTGTTTCCAAACTCTTTGACAGGGCACTATTATGTTTGTAAAGAGGCTTGGCATGCCTTCAAGTGAGCGTCTATGTATATCTTGCCTTGACAGCCATAGAGTACAAGAATTGCCGAAAACCACATTACTTTCAGTTTAATATTGGTAAACCTTAGAAATCATTCTTTACTTTCTATGGCCCGATTCTGATGTCCTCACTCACACTGAGTGCTCTGCAATTAATCACATTGGTTTCAAAGGGCCTCCTCTGAGAGTAAGATACTACATACTGAATTTCAATATATTCCTAGGTGTCTGTATCTTTCTACCTATATGTAAAGGTATATGTCTAGACAGCTGCAGATATAGATATATAAAACAAAATGTGCACCAGAATTGCACAATGAAACAAACATATGCCCATCCAAGACACACACAAAAAAACATATGAAGGAATATAAATGAACACATTACCAATACAATCTATTAACAAGTACATTTTGCATGTATCTTCTTATTTTCCTTTCCTTCAACCACATTCACTCCCTTCATCTTCTTCTTCTTCCCAGCTTTCTCTCTTTGCCCATTCTAATGCCCTCATTTTCAGATCATATGCCTAAGTGGTTAAGCCCACCATCAGTTTCCAGACATAACATCTTTCATTTTCATGTTTTTGGCTGAATATAGTTATACGTGGAAGAAAATAAATGAGTATGTGTCCACATATTGTAAGTGCTACATCTGTGTACAAATACACACAAACAGATAATTAAACATCAACAAAATATCAATAGGATTAGAGTGGCATGTTGGAACAAATCTTGCTAAATCCTCCTCAATAACAACACTCCACAGCATCAGAAACAGACTATAAATTTGGGCCACAGAAGTATTATTGTGCAAAGAATGCCAATTGAATATAACTGATAGTCATTTTCTTATTACTGAGGGTCTCAACCTATTGTACTGCAGTTGAGCACTTTGGTCAAGAAGGGATTTAAAAAAATGAAATAGAAATGAAATAAATATTTTTCCATCATTGGTGTACTGGGCTATTTTAAAGGCTGACTTTTCAAAGCTCTTTATATGTTTAGGTGTACATACCCACAATGGACATTTCTGGAACAGTGGAATGATATGGGCCATCAAGAAACTCTGGTGCATTGTCATTGATGTCTTGAACCTTAATAATGAATTCTGAAGGCGGTTCCAGAGGTTTGTTTGTATCCCCATCGACTGCTTGCGCTGTTAGCGTGTACTCTGCCTTTTCCTCACGGTCAAGTCTTTTCATAGCATGAATATCTCCAGTCTTGTCATTGATCACAAAGATTGTCCCAGCTCCATCTCCTGACAGAATATACTTGATTTTGCTGCTTCCAGGATCCAAGTCTGTGTGTAGCTAAAATCACAAATAAGCATTTTAGTGATAAAAACCAGCATTTACTTTTCACATTGGTCTAGCCATGCATTTCTCAAGTTATTCTTTTGTACTTTAATCTTAGCTCCAGTGATCCATATCTCAGCTTGAATATGCAAGGAGAGTAAGGACTTGTATGCATACTAATCAAAATTGAATGTAATCATAGGCATAATTAGACTTTCTATTTAAAAAGCAGCTGTTTTATATATTTAAATCCCTATTTCTAAATGTAAATGTCTTCAGATCTATTATGAGCCAAAATGAACAAACACTAAATGTCCTTAACCAATTAGATCAAAGAGCAAATGAAGGATAAGCAATAATATATTTTTAAATCTAGCTACTTATTTTCATGCATTACTTCCTTTCAGCTTATTTTCAGAAAGTGATGGGTGTTTAAAAATGACTTAAACACATTTGGCAAGTTTCATCTGAGTTAATGTTTTTAATTGACAGCATTACCCAAAATCTTACAACTGCATTTTAACTCAGTTGTTGAATTGAACTAAAAAGACTCTTAAATCCTTATTCCCAAAGGGTTATTCATGAAAGAGTGTTTTGTGAAAGCAAGCTACCAGAAAAATGGAGAACGATTATTTTCCTTGGGCACACTTTTCTTCACAATTTCTTTCCATCAGAAAACTGATTTTTAAATTGTATTTAGTGCTTCAACAAAATGAGAAGATAAGATTAAAAAACCCTGAAATAATATAGAAAAAAATTCAAATTCGAGCAGCTCTTCTCGTATACTTTTCAGCTAAGTGCTTGAACCAAAGCCCACTGGAGTGGGCTCTGGATCAACCCTAAAATGCCAGGTGAAATCAAATAATCAATTAATCTTCAAGTGTAAGATATGCTTTTTATTATACCAAGTTTATTAATGTCAATATATATTGAAATGAATGAATATATTATTATAATTCATTTATAGTGATATTAAGCCCACTGGAAGATTACTTTAGTTTATGTACATATTTAACATTTTTTGAACACATTTAGTAAGAGAAATTGTATAAAATATAATTTTAAAAGAGTATCATTTGCATTAAATATCTTGCACATCATCTTCACAAAAGATGTTCTGATAGAGGTTTGTATAACCTGGTAACCAGCAACAATCACCTAACTGATTTTGCTTTCACAATGGTCTTCATTAGAGGATAAAATGAGATGGAAAAATTTCTTACAGTATTTGCTGTCATCCTATCCTGTAATTGATGCACCTAAATGATCTTGCAGACACGTTCTTTCATAGATATTTTTTCAAGTTTGGATCAAATGTTGTTAAGTTAGCCCATGCTCTTGCTTTGAGGTACTTGGGCTCCAGTAATGATGAGACAGTTTACATAACAATGTTAGAGCACCTTGTCTAGCATCATCTCTAGATGTTGCAATAAGCACAGCAGACAACTGCAGTCAAATTTGGTCTTCTGGAGTTGGATTTAAGATTTACCGTCTTTCCCCAAAAGTAAGACATTCTCCGAAAATAAGACCTACTTCCAGTTTTGCCTCTCGCTGTAATATAAGGCATCCCCCCGAAAATAAGACCTCCCCGAAAATAAGACCTCCCCGATAATAAGGCCACCCCGGAATATAAGGCCCCAAAGCTACCGTAAGGAGTCTGACTCCTCTGGACTGTAGCGGCGGGCGCCGCCGCGCAGCTCACTGATTGGCCGCAACAATAAATGTGTACCATATTCTTCTTCATGGAAAAATAAGACCTCCCCTGAAAATAAGACCTAGCGCATCTTTGGGAGCAAAAATTAATATAAGACACTGTCTTGTTTTCGGGGAAACAGGGTATACAGTAGTTTGAATTTTGGACAATCAGTTTGAATCTTGGAAGGAGTTGGAGCTGGCATCTGTTATTTGACTTCCAGCCATATGGAGCCAAATAACTTAGTTGTCCCACAAAGATCTTCTGGGTGAAATCCTGGCTCCATTAACTCAATCTATCTCCACCTGCCCTTCATCCCCTCTTTCTTCCTCCCTTCCATCTTCTCTGTTGCCCTGTCCTCCACAAATCAAAACCCCACCTAAACCAAACAAAAAACCACAAAACTAGCATGATGTTCACAAACCATCACTCTGTTTGTAGGTTCTCTCTCTTTCCCTTATCTTTGCCTGTCTTCTCAGGAGTGTAAACTCTTTCAGACAGGGAACAGTCTACTATTCTGTATTTGTACAGTGCCTAGCACAACAGAGGCTTGTTTCTGATTAGCCCGTAGTCACTACGGGCTAATAAACACAACAAACAACTACATTGATGTCAATAGCAAAATCCGCAATGACGTCAAACGTGCCAGGATTTCATCCCTGTGTTTTGATGGGCAATCTACCATGCATTGATGATTTATGTCTTAGTATGGTAAGCCCTTAAAAATTATTAGATTTTTTTTTTTAAGTAGAAAGAGGGTCATATCGAAACTTCAGATGCTGTGAATAGGCTGATTCCCCACCCTGCTATTAACCCAGGGGATGGCAGCGATTTTTTTAGAGAAACTGCTCAGTTAAGAGTAACTAACCATTGAGAGAAGTATGTGCCATCAATAACCTCACAAGACCTGTCACCAAGGTAGATACTGAGTCTGTGCTAAAGAAGATGAAACATGGGAAGGCAGTGGGACCATACAGTGTACCAATTGTGGCATTTAAAGCATTAGGCCTTGAGGGGGCATGATGATGATAAACTTCAACCATTTAGTCCCCAAAACTGGAAAAAAAACGCCCAAAGAGCAGCAGAAGACCATGCTGGTATCTATCTTCAAGTGTGAAATGTATGTGCAGAGGAATTACAGACTCATAAGGTTAATGAGTCATACAATTAAATGGTTGGAAAGAATTATCAGGAAAAGAAGTTGTAAATGACTAAAGCATCAAATAAATGACAGTCAATTCGGGTTTATGGCAGGAGGGTAAACAATAGAATTACAGGAGAATCACAATGAATAGCATTTTGTGTACACTGCGAGAAGGCTTATGACAGAGTTTCTAGAGAATTGATATGGTGGTCTATGGCCACGCAATCTACCAGAGACATATGTTCAGGCTATCATGGACATGTAGGAGGGCAGTAAAACACCACTGAGAAGCAGCTGCAGCTACAGTGATCCATTCACAGTGAAGGTGGGTCTATATCCAAAATCAGTCTTAAGTCCATTCCTATTTGTGATTGCAATGGATACTTTCATTCAGGGGATTAGGAAAGAGGATCCATGCAGTATGCATTGTGCTTATGATATTAGATTGTGTTTCAAAGATAAATACAAACTGGAAAGGGATCTAGAATGATGGAGGAGTGCATGAGAAGAAAATGGTTTATGGATTAGCCAACAAAAAATGAAATACATGCAATGCTTCATTGAGAGGGACAATGAGAAACCAGTAAAACTAGGTCATATAGAGTTAACCTCTGTGCAACAATTCAAATACCTCAGTTCAGTAATGAGCGATGATGGGCATGTCGATGTGAACATTAGGAGTCTCATGAAGAGCGCTTGGTGCAAATGCAGGGAGTTGGTGGGAATTCTCTGCAATAATAATATGTTAATTAAAGTGTATAAAACCATGATTAGGCCATCCATAATGTAAGGATTGGAATGCTAGCCAAAGAAGAAGAGAGAAGAATAACTACTTCACACTGCTGACTGAGAATGCTCAGGTGGATGCTGTGTGAGATGAGAGCTGACAGCCAACAGAGAAATGATACAAGCCAAGATATAAGTAGCTCCCATCATGAAAAAGCCAAGGGAGCATGGACTGAGATGGTTGGGTCATGTGAGATGAGACATAGGATTTCTTGGCCAGAGATTACAAGAGCTATCACAAGGCAAATACAGCTAGGAAGACCCAGAAAATGGTTATAAGAGATGCTGAAGGAGTCCATGAAGTTCAGTGTCACCAGGAATGCTTGGACATAAAGAACAAGAATCACTGACTCTGACTAACAGGACAAGGTGAAGGCAAAGAAATATAGAGCCATGGAAGATTTGCAGAAGTTCTTTAATCACAAACTAGTGAGACATTGATATTTGGACTGAATACAGCTCATGGTTAATAATAGCACATTGGAAACGTGCCTAAAAGAGGTAGGAGTGCCCAGAAGCATTTTATAACCTTTAAGCTGCAATTGATTAGGATCAATGGAAAATACATTTAACTCCCCCCCCCCCAAAGATTAATCTGGGCCAAAAACAATAGTGTCAGGCACCAGCCTGCAGCAGAGCCAGTCTCCTGGCAACCCAGTGAACACAGCTGGTTCTGATATAAGTTGTCTGATAGACTGTGGCACCTGATTGGTTGCAGGAGTCAGCAGGCTGGCTGGTACTTAAACTCAATAGCACCAGCAGTCCAGCAGCTGCTTAGCATAGTCCTAGTCTGCAGCTGTGCTTTATACTATCCCTGCCTCTGCCCTCTCTAGCCTTGCTTCAGCCCCAGCCTGTACCTGCTCCTGTTCCTGCTCCAGCCTCAGACTGTACTTGTTCTAGCCCCCAGCTTCCTCCTGACTCCTGGCTTAGATCCTCTTCTCCTTCTGACTGCAACTCCAGTTAACCCTTGGCTTTAGGGCTTTGGATTCTGACTCCTGACTCTGATCCTTGGCTTTGCTCCGATGCCTACCCCAGCCTGGATCCAGCTCTAATAGGTAGACCAGACTCTTGCTCCAATCTGGTCACTGACAGTCATATGTTCCGAGCCCTTTCATATAAAGCAAATGATAAATGTTACATTTATTCGAATTGTCTTCATCCTTTATGGTGAGTATCCAAAGTCAAAGGTCAAAACAGCTTTCTGAGATATTAAAGTGCTTTAATATGGAAACATTATATTAAATGACCTACATAGGTACCAATGTTTCTAAATCATTATATTGTTTTGATTTAGGATCTAACTGACATCACCTTATAGCTTCAAAGCACAAAATTAAGTGATGTTCAAAGTCAGAGAGCATATTATTTTTCCCAACTAACATTCCCTCTGTTGTACGAGATGTGAATGATAATAAAAAGCAATTGTCAAGCTTCAGCAGGCTGCATTCATGTGAACGTTCAAGATCATTACACTCATAATTATATAAGGTCTAGGTGAATTGATAGAGAGGCATAATCAAGAGGATAAACGAATCTGAGTTTCTGCTGAAAAGTCTTCACAAATATTGGAAATATGAAACTGTTTTCCACACCTGTACCTTTATCCATTACATTTGTGCCTGGAACCTGGCCTCCTAGTTTTCAGAGTGGTATTGAGAATTGTAACAAAAACATATATTTAACAAAGGAAACATTAATATTTACCACCTAGATTCCAGTACTAGACATGATCCCAGAATTAAGAGGAACATACACTTAATGAAAAACTTCATTCTATCCAGAAATGGTGGCCTCTACTTCCCTTGCATGAGACCCAATTAGACTTTCTGACAGAGAAGTCCCAGGGCAGTGAAATCGCTCTCAACTCGTGGCCAGGCTGTAGAGTTGTAAATGCAAACATCTCCTTCCCTTGAAGTAGCAACCACACAGTTCCTCTATCCAACATATTCATGCGCTAATTGCCATTAGATTGTCCTTGCATCCTCCCCATAGCATACCTCTGGTCCCAATGGTGATACAGATGTCTTGTGTTAATACTCTGAAACCCCCATATGGCCTTAACACAGGTCTTAAGTAGCACAGAGGGCCGTACAGTATTTCTCCACATCAAGACAAATTTCACCCAACAATGAACTCTGAATCCCACAATAACTAATATTCATTGGTATAATACAGCTGGTGATCAGTGACTTCAATATTATTAATATCATGTATTGTACTGCCACAATACTAACTTTATTATTCATCAATTAATGAACACATACAAAAGAGTGTTGCCAACACATTTAGTCAGATATATAGCATATATTTATAGTCTTCCACATACATACCTTACAAACACACAATTACCATCAATGCAGCAGAGAAATTGCAGAGACAAATACTTGCTCTAAGGACTTTTCTATTTTGCAGATTTAAAAGTACCACTGTACAATAAAAAAAGGTAATACACTGGAATGCTGATTATTCAATTCATATTAAATGGTCATAGCCTATAGGAGTTCAACTTCTTGGCTAAATCTGTATAATTTTATAAATCCTTTGTGTGTTTGTGGTTTTTGAACTAGACGTGTGGTAACCCACTGCAGCACAACCATGGGAGAAATCAACCATAATAGTTCTTGAGTCTCTAGCTTCAGTTCTGTGATCCAGTGGGAGAGCCACTGTGCTTTTGGCAGATAGTAAAATGTACTCCCTTTTGCTTTCAGTCACCTCATCTGCCCAGTGTGAGGATGGATGTGGCCATGACTCTTCTCTCAAGAGTATCCTCCCTGCCTTAGAGGCTATACGCTCTTGGGAGCACTAGCCTGGAGCAGCAACTGTGCTCCCTAACCACATTGTGACTGCAACCTGTGTGGGTGTACAGAATGGGGGGAGAAGGAAATAATGCTCTTAGGGTCTGACCCAGCTCTATTGAAGTCAATGGGAATCTTTCCATTGACTTCAGCAAAAGTAGGATTGGGCCCTTAGAGCCATCTCTGACCCTGGTGCCCAGGTACTGGATGAGACATAATCCAGCTTGTAATGAGCTGGATTGTCTAAACAGAGGCTCTGCCAACCCAATGTCAACATATTAGAGGTGAAACAAGCATAACTGCAGCAATAATCCAAAAGAGAAAAATCACAGCCTATTAGAAATATGCTCTTGGATATTTTTAATTAAGAAAAGAAAAGACTGCACCATGAAATGAAGTTTTATTTGAGTTCATTAGAGAATAATTAATTCATCCATGTATAATTACAAAGGAATTACCCATCACTTCTTTCAAAGGAAATTACACAATCTGCATTTTAAACTTCATTTTAAAGCCTTGCATCATTCTTCCGAGAAAGCACCACATGCTGCTCTCAATTTTAGAATTTCTAAGTATATTTCTTAAAGGGATCACTGGTAAATCATTGATTCCATTCACTTCTCTGAAACTTTATATATTATCCTAATGCTCTTTCTTTCCCCCTTTTCTGTGCCTGGTATGGAAATCCTGAAGGGGAATCCTTCATTTCAGAGGCAGATCACATTTAATGAACCCAGAGATAGTTTCTTTCTGGACTCTTTCACAAGTCCCTATGGGTTCTAAGGCACTCTAGCTCATTCTGTAAAACATACTGAAAGATTTCAGGGGCTTCTGCATTCATTTATATACATCACTGCTTCCAATAATTGTAACACCTTTCTCCTGCTGTGATCCTTTTCCTAGTTATCTGTCTATTCTTCCTGTGTGTCTTCTGGTTTTGCTAGATATATGAAAACAATTAGGTGGTAAGAAAAACTTTGCTTTGTAGTTTTGGTGAGTTGTGACACAAGATGATATGTGTGCTCATCAACGACCCAAGATATAAAGGATCTTCATTATTAAAGTCCATAAGACAGGCTGCAATTCATTTGTACACAATGTGGAATTAATAAAGTGATTGTAATTTCAATTCAATAGAATCTATTATTTTCTTCATGGATGTGCTGGTCCCTTTAATAGTAATGGGAATTATATCGGCATAGTAGGGGGAGGAAAACCAAATATTCTGCATTACCATAGAGAGTAATGACAAACATGGGGCACAGCCTTGTTCTCACTGAAGTTAACATCAGTCCTTCCAACTATTTTAACAGGAGAAGGAAAATGCCCACGGGGTATTTATGGTTTCGCTTAAGATATTAGGATCATGTAACTAAAGTATTTGTCAATGGACTTTCCTGTTCAGCTGCAGTTTCATAACCATATTCAAAGAGAAGTAAAGCAATAATACCCCTAATACTTTCATCCAATAGTGTAATCATTGGTTTTGTCTGCCTCCGTTTCCTACACTGTCAATTACAACATCTTTGATTCTGGATGCCTTCTTTTTTATTTCAATTTATTCTTTGCCATTGCTTTTTTATTTCATTTGATTTGCTAATTCAGTGTGTGTTTAGATTCATGCCTCAACTGTGCACAAATATCTTTTTACCATTTACCTCTCGCTATCTCCTTATGAGGTATCAGAGTGACCTGTGGGCTAAAAATAGAGCAAGGACTGGGAGCCAAGTAACGTTGACTGGCTCTATGGCCTTGGGCAAATCGCATAGGGCTGAATTCATTCCTGTGCCACGCTTGAACCTCTCATACTATCATCACACAGACACACACACACGATACTGGGCCTGCCAAGGGCTGCTTGTCCCCGCTGATGGTTAGGGCATCAAGTGGTTCCCTAATTTGCTCCTGGCTACTCTGTATCAGCCAGAAAATAGCCAGGTCATGGGATAGACTGGCCAGACACACTGTCATTACAAGACCATTCCCAACTTACCCTAGGATTCCCCTTTTGAAGGGGGCTTTTGGGAGGGTGAGGATTTGGCATCACCAGTCCTGCACCTAGCAGGGAAGACCTCCTCTGTCAGGGGTATTTGGCTTCACCACCTCTGGCTCCTGACACAGACCCTAACAGCACATTTCCATGGCAGCTATGGTACCCAGGTTACAGCTGTCCCCAGAACTCCTGGGGATAGAGAGGAGAAAAGATAGTACAGCCTCATATTGGTTGTATTTATTTATTTCAGCTAAACTGAGGGTTGGAACCCCAACCTTTACTTGCCTACTCCCATCCCCAACCTGGCCAGCTGTTGTCTCTCTTTCCTACTATGAACCTGGACCCAGACTGAGACCCAGACCTCTGGAACACATCCTATGACATCCAGAGGATAAGGTTTGGGGTGTCGCAGAGACCTCTTAGCGCTCTCCATTTAGGAGAAACAAAGGTCAATGTGTACAGGAATGCCCCTATGCACCGCTCTAGGAGGAGTTTGGACAGTCCCATCCAATGTGCCCTTTTTTTTAGTTTCTTTAATATTCTTCTATTTATTTACACTGAATTTATTTCTTCTGTGCTATATTTTTGAGCTGTATTTTTATTTTCCTCTTCTAAAAGTCTTATTATAACTTGCTACTCTATATACTCAGGAAGAGAGAACCTCTGACTTGAACACTAAGACCTTTTAGTGTTTTTCAAATGATTTTCTCAAGTGAACGTCATAGTAATAGCTAATAATACACACTCTTAGGATTGCAGAACAGAATATAAAGTTAATCACTGTGTACCCACAGCAGTAATTTGAAGGGTGCTTACTAAATCTGTCAAACCAGACAAGCTGTAGTCTAGATCAGCAAAGGCAGAAAAACACAATAGGCCAGTTAGGTCAAAGGTGACAGACTGTTTCTATTTACTTAAGCATATTTAAGTTGTCATGATTTTACAGTTCTGCATTATCCTGCTGAACCCATTGCCAACATGCTACGCTTTTAGCTGCTTTCACCACACTGACTTCTGCACACCATGACTGGTAGGTTGCCAGAGATAATGTATCAATGTGTCTTCCTTCTTAGTATCAGAATTTCCATACAGGTAGAATGTGTTTTGTTATTTCCTAATATTACAAAATTAACCTGCAAATGGAAAAGTACAATTGTGTGAAAGTAACAATTGTTCAGACATAAGGTCACATTTCAGTGTTTGAACATCTGGGAGGTGAGCGCTCTGTCTAAGGGCACAGAATGAGCAAAACTGACAGTCTGAATAGAAAGCTCTCTTCCAGCAATTGGCTGTCAAACACATCCTGAATTTAAAAATGTAAACATCAGCTATGCAGCCAGCCAAAATCGAAAGCCGTTGGGAAGGTGACTGCTTTATCAGTAGGAGGAAGAGGACTAAAATATGCATTGTGAAGGGGATTTAAATATTGATTATAATATAATTATGCTGGTATAATATCACTATTTTAAAGCAGACTTACCCTAACGTGTGACCCACATGCCTGGACATAGTAAAGTGAAATTTTAAACAGCTAGTGTAGAATTTTCAAGTTAGATAAAGTAGGACAAAAACAGACATATGACAAATTCCTGTGTAGGTCCTGAACCAAGCATTAATCCTAAAGGAATATTGTTGTATTTACAGTTATACAACATTAAGAGCCTCACATTTCACAGCCAAGTAGCAATGTGTGAGGGCATACTTAATTTTTCCATCCTCTCTCAGTTAGAAAAACACCATGATAGATAGCTGTACAATGATAATCCATTAGAGAAAGTGTTGGTTGAAACCAGTTAATATGTTTTTGTGCAAGTTAACATGAAAATCTTTACCAGTTCATTTGCATGACTTTCAAGTTTTCCAGAAATAATTTTCCATGAATTTCCACAGCCTCATGCATTCCTGAAAATCTCTTGCAGATCAACTTGTAACATTGATGTCTAGCATAATACAGAATGATTTTGCAATTTCATGCATTTGAAATTTGTCACGATAGTATTACGGCTGCTGTCTTTGACAATATTGTCCTGGGGAAGGATAGGAGAACACAAACAGCCACACACACACACCTATATTATATGTGCAGACATACAAACACCGGTGAGGGATGGTTGAGGTACACTTAATCCTGCCTCAACATGGAGGAATGGACTAGATGACTTCTTGAGGTCCCTTCCAGACCTACATTTATAGGATTCTATGCCGACACACAAATACGCATGGGCACATATGTGCTGACCTGGTCAGATGAGGATGAATGTATACACTTATGTACATGCTGGTTCCACAGGAAGCAATATTGGATCCTGTAGCCAGCATTTGAGTGACTATTGAAACTGATGGCATAATGATACTCATTATTATCTATTTATGGTATGAGCCATAAGCCAGCCTGTTTCCCAATAGTGTATCCATATGCGTTGCCGATTTTTAAGATACGGACTATGGGCTTGATTCTCATTTATACTAAAGTGTTCTGGCCAATGAAAACCAGGGAATAATGTTAAGAAAGATACAAACCCTAGTATGGATTCAGCCATTCTATGTATAACAACAAATTACAAACTATTGCAATGGCCAAACTATAAAAGCATGATATAAACCAGCCTCAAGAGAGTCATGCTCCATATAAATTTGGGGAGGGTAGTTACCTAATAAGGTTTAGTCTGGATGTTTATCCAAACTATAAAAACTCATGGAGATCACTACCAAAGCATATTACCCTCTCCTCAACCACAGTTCTCCTTAAAGCTTGGCTGGAGGTGTATTCTTGTGTGAAATGACAGCCAACCTGTTAATCCACTCCAGGGTCTTTCAGAGGTGTAGGTGTGAAGTCCATGCAATGTCACATAGTGCCACTAACATTATAATTGTCATTATAGAGTCAGAAGGGGGAATCTTGAATTCTTACGAGCCACTTGGATTTAGTCAGCTTCTCATAACTGGCCAACACCTGGGCCACTCAGGGATGTTTTATTTGGCTGCCCATGTCAGTGAATATTAACAATGCTTCCTACTGTGTTCAAAAGGAGCAGTGAAGGGAAAGAAACAGTCAGACAGAAGAGATTGGAGTGTTACAGCCCCTTCCTCCAGATGACATCAACTGATTGTGTTGGGGGCTGTCTAGGAGATGGAGTACTGAGAACCTGTCAGAAAGGGATATGGGAGGGCATAGGAGAGAGGGAGAAGTCTTGCAAAGGGGAGAAGGAGGGACAATTGATTATTTTAAATTGGGGGCACTGAATATGATCCAAACATCAGGCTACCCAAATCTGAGTAATGTTCAAATCTTAATATTATATTATTTGCATGTTCCTAATATAATCCAAAAATACCTCAACAAAGATTACAAGAACCTCCAAAAGGTTTTGGACAGCTGGTGTGACCACTGTAGGATCAGTATTCATCTTATTAGTATTTGCATTATGGAAGCACCTGGAGGTCACAGTTGACATCAGGGCTTCATAATGCTGGATGATATTCATACATATAAAAAGTCCCTGCCTAGATGAGCTTATTTCACTATCTCTGATTAGAGTGAAGCTACTCTTTCACAGCATTGCACTGCTTTCCCCATAACTAGAGTAAATCCAGAACAAACACTTGTAGTAGCTAATCAGAAACTGACGAACTTCTAGAAATATCACCTACTAATTCAGCATGACTCAAACTTATGGACAAGAGATGTGTTTTGTTTCTGAAATAAATTTATATTTGTAAAAGGAAAGATGAACTATTTCCTTTGCAGCCCAGAGATTCTGGGATCTGAACTCAGTGGGACTCTCTCTGGACTTCGGTGGACACTGGACCAGGCCCAAATTCTATATATTTATTTCACATATACACATATAAACTACATCCAAAGCACATTATTATGGTTGCAAAGACAAGCACTCAGAAATTAGGAAATGCTAGAATTAAGGGTGTTTGTGCAACCTTAACTCAGCCTCCTTGTGCATATGCATTATGATACAGTCTCTAGTTACCTGATCACATGATATTTTTTCAATAGCTTTAGTGGGCAGACTTTTCTGCCCATTCTTCCCAAGCACGGTCCCTTTTGGCCCCTCTCCAACCTGTTCCTGTCCCAATCCTGTTTCTTCTCCACTCCTAGCTCCTCATTCCAGTCCTATTTGCCTCACCTAACAAGTCCTGGCCTCTACTATTCTGTATTCTCATCCCAGGCCCAGTCTCTTTGCTCAGCAAGTCTTAATCTCACCCCTCCTGACTCTCTGTCCCAGTCTCCCCCTCCCCACACCACAGTCCCAGTTCCAATCTCCTTGTCCAGCCATTCCCAGTCTCCCTCTCCCAGTCTATTCCCCAACTCCTTGTCCCCAGTCTCTTTGCTAAGCCAGTCTCAAATTCCCCCACTCCTGACTCTTCAACCAAACTATTTCCCCCACCCTTCCCTCTAGTCACTCTCCCAACCTCAAATCACTGACACCTAGTCCCAATCTCCTTCCCCAGGTTCCTCATCCAATCTCAATGCCCTACCCTTGGTTCTGTGTCCTAGTCTCATTGTCAAGCCAGTCCTTGTCTCCATCCAAACTCCTCATCTCAATCTACTCTCACCACTCCCAAACAGGTCCAACACTTGTCCCCTCCGCATCTGAGTCAGGCAATTTCCTCCTCCATGCTGCCTGAGCCCAGCAGGGGTGAATCACTGACAGCACTAGAGAGACAGGCTCCCTGCTCTCAGATTCAGTTGCTTGGCCTTGGCCCCAGCCCCAGCTAGCCCACCATAGCCCAGAGCTACAATTGCAGAGAAAGTAATGCTCACCTTCAGCTCAAGCATGCTCAGTAGGGAACCTTTAGGGAATTTAGCTGCTAAAATCTAAGTCTCTAATGAGCATCTCTGAACTGCAATTTTTCAAATACTTATAAGTAGGCCAAATTCAGGCAGATTTTCATGGGAACTGCAAAGGCACATCCGTGACACATACCCCACATCCCTGTCAAATTTCAAGTACTTGCTTCAAAACATGGAGGTGCCGGAGAGATTCAAAGAAAAGGCTGCCAGATTTTTTTAACAGGGGAAAACAATGTACTTTTCCCTGGCTTCATTCCTGGAAGTGGCTAGACTATTTTAGATGAAATTTTCCAGAAGGATTACACCTGAGACAGACACCCAGCATGGAAAATTTCAGCCTGAACAGCTAAAGTTTAGCAAAGTTATAAGCAATTTAAACCTGGGTTTTAGAATGGGAAATGACAGATTACTTGAATAATAGGCAGTGCTATCAACCCCACCTATATTAATATGCCTGGCATGTTCAGGAGGTGAGTTTTACTATGGTATATTATTTCTTATATCTAATTATGCATTCATTGTATGAAAATGTATTGGAAGTCCAATTAAAATGCTAATTTACCACTAGCCTACAAGTTTATTATTTATACCTTTCTAATAACTAATAAATCACATGTAATTGACTTTAATAAAGCAAGATAAACAACAAGACCAACAATTATCTGATTATAAGATAATAAAGTCTTGACTACAGCAACAAATTGAAGTAAAGTAAAATATTTGAGATAATTTATGATCAGAAAAGTTTCCTTTCTACATTTACTTAGTATATAAGAGGTAGCACACTTTGTCTACCTAATCAGATAAGTATGTCACCATCATTATGCAAACTGGTATTGATGTAAAAGTTAGCTGAAAAGATAATCTACAGCAGCGGCGAGTGGGGGCCGCGATTGGCCGAACCTGCCGCGTCAGCAGGTAAATAAACTGGCCTGGCCCGCCAGAGTGCTTACCCTGGCGAGCCGCGTGCCGAACGTTGCCGACCCCTGATCTACAGTCTGATGCTCCCTCAGCAAAATATTATTAGTTCAAATGCTCTGTTAGTTGTGTTAGGGCAGTTCTCGCCACAAACAAAAGCCACGTGTAGATAATGAATTTGTCATGGATTATAAAATGCAGCTCTTCTTTCCTGACTCAAATTGGAACCATGAAGGCAGTCAAAATATGAAACAAACTACAACAAAACTAAATCTTTTATTTTCCCTGCATATTATCAAATATTTATTGACATAGTAAATGTTTCATTATTGACCACAACTGGTTTCTGAGCGTCTATGTACTTTTCAGGCACACTATAGTTCCCTGTCTCTGCTGTCTCTCCTTAGCTTTTCCACAGCTTTTCTCAGAGAAAGACAGAAGCCTACAGGATGAGAACGCTGGAAGCCAAAATCTTCTTCAATGTAGCGCATAACTGCTGCTGATTATAGAGCAACATGTTAGCAAGAAGGCTCAAAAGGGAAATCCCATCGGGTTTCCATTCTCTGCTTCTTTTCAGTGTGTGTTCTGAGAGAGTATGACACAGTGGTAGAACAAGCTTAAGTAATATTTATAAGAGGAAAAATAATTCGCAAGAATATAACTGTCCTTTTAACTAGTGTGATCAATCCCAACCTGACAACAACAACAAAAGAAAATAAAATATTCAGTAATTTCATGGGAATGCAAGACTATTTTCATTTAATTAGATAGCAATCTGCCCCCCCACCCATGAAAACAGAGAGAACTATAGATCGGGGTCGGCAACGTTGACACGCGGCACGCCAGGGTAAGCACCTTAGCTTTTCCACAGCTTTATTTACCTGCCGGGCCACTGGGGCGACGATGTGCTGGCCGCGGCTTCTCGCCGCCCCCATTGGCCCGGGACGGCGAACCACAGCCAGTGGGGGCCGTGATCGGCCGAATCTGCCGCGTCAGCAGGTAAATAAAACTGGCCCGGCCCGCCTGGGTGCTTACCCTGGCGAGCCGCGTGCCAACGTTGCCGACCCCTGCTATAGATTACTCTTTTGTTTCACATATTATTGATAAACAGGCTTAACAAACAAGTTCTTGTCTATGATGAAATTTTCATAAAGATAAACTGGAAAGGCAGGAAAACCTTATTTAAAAAAAATAATCACAAATAGCTCAAAGAAAAACTGCCTAATGATGAACTTTAATAAATAATAATAATACATTATACTGACCAAGCTATACAAAAACATTAACAGAAGCCATTTTTAAAAAGATTGATTTCTATTGTTTAGTAAATCCTAGAAAATTTACTCCCCCCCTCAACTAGGTGACTCTGCCCTTTCACAGCAGGTTTCATGATTCAAGTTTGATGGTTTCAATTCAACCTATATCTCAAAATCTCCCCACGCAGTTTGACAATATAACCACTCTCTGCTTTGTCAAAGCCAAGCTGCTAACATGAATACTAAATTACTTCTTTCCCCCCTCTGGACCAGGGCAGAACTTATTCAAAAAATAGAACATAGTGGAAAAGCCAGAATCATAGCTCGTGTGTAAATAAGAGAAAGAGAGAGAGAGAACTTCAATATAAAAGGGATCGTGATGGTTACCCTTTTCTAGCAGGAGGGAGTGAAGTGGTGCAAATTAAGTGATTATATATGTAACCCTTCTGCCCCTCTGAGTTGGCAGCAACAAGGGCCGGGTTCAGTATCTAGGGGTTCCGTTTCAATAACGCAATGCAAAACCGGCTCGAGCCCCCACCCAGTGACCTGGGACAATTACATACCACCCCCCTGGGTGCCTCTAGGAGGCAATACTTCCCCTCTCGCAAGCACGGAGTTTGAATGTAGCAAAAGCCTTTTAATAAAGGAGGGAAACAATGTGGCTTTATGTTGGGGAAACACCACAAACAGGATTCATAACACAAACCATGAGCAAAAGACCCACCTCCAAGTAAGTTTGGCAGTGTCCCTTTCCCCTCAGGGTCTTAAGTCCAATCACCCCAAAGTCCAACAACCCCAAAGTCTCTGTCCCTGGTCAGTGCCACCCCAGAGTTCAAAAGTTTATCTGCAGAGTTTTACCCCCCCCAGCCTGGGCGGAAATGGGGGGGAGGGGCACATGGGATGTTAAGGGGCACCTTACGTGGTCCGAGGCCGACTGCCCCACCTCTCCGTGGAGTTCTGCTGCAGCCTTTACCACGAATGGCTCTGCTCTACCAGCCGCGCCGCGCCGCTCCGCTCCTCCAGCCGTCCCCGCAAACTGCTCCACTCTGCTCCCCATTCCATGGGCCGCTCCAACCGTCCCACAAACTGCTCAGCTCTGCCAGCCGCTCCACTCCACCAGCTGTCCCATGAATCGCTCCAGCTGCCCTCGCAAGTGGCTCAGCTCCGCTCTGCGCCGCTCCACTCGCTGTTCCATGGGCCGCTCCAACCGTCCCACAAACTGCTTGGCTCTGCCAGCTGCTTAGCAATATATCTTCAGGCTCCCCCACTGGTTAACACAGCACTCAGTGATCTCAGCTCAGCAATTTTAGCTCTTTTAGTGATTTCAGCTTGTAGTAGGGGAGCCCCAGTGCTGGTGCACCATTGGCCCAAAGTGAATTCAGTTCAGCAACTTCTAGCTAGACTCCTAATGGAAGCAAACTTAGCTCTGCTATTCAACAGTGGAGAGAGAGAGAGGGGGGTAGTGCAATTGGTGTTCCAGGCCCTCAAAAGGGGCCCATACCATCAGATACACATACCTGTCCCCAAGCTCTCTCAATTCACTGGGTTTTGTAACCCATGCCCCTTGTAGCGAGTGCTACTTAGTTACTGGTGAGTCCCTCTGTCATACAACAGTTCCACTGGCCTTGATTCACAGAATCAGGGTAACAACACTTTATTCTTCCTGCCCCAATAACAGAGAAACTGGGGATCCCACACCAGCCAAAGTAAGCACTTTCAGTTGTTGTTGTCCCAGGCTAGGCGGGTGGGTGTGCCTATACAAACAAGATCAGCCCCTGAAGTTCTTTTCCACCGTCGCCATAATTCACCACCAGATGTCAGGGTAGAGCTTATCTTGACTCTGCTTACATATATAGGGATAGAAGATAGTGAAAGCCTGGATAAAAGTGTCGGTCTAAGGGCTGCAGTATTTTCACAGGTAATGGGGAGACTCCATTTGCTGAAATCTGGTTCCAAGAGGGATGGAAACAATGAGAGGGGAAACAACAACAACACAGCAATAAAACAGTGAGGGAATAAAGTGAAAACAACAAAAATAGCAGCAGCAATTGGAAAAGCACGACAAAGGACTAAACAAAAAGCAATGTGGAAACAATGGGATGGGACAGAAAGGTAGCTACAAATGCCATTCAGAAGAAAGTTACAAGAATCTTTGGCAATTTTAATCCTGAATAGAAAATGAAGCTGAGAAACTAAACTGCCAGATGCCAGTTTATTGATTACAGGATGTCATCTGGTTATATAAACAAAGACCCTCCAAATACCTAAAAACTAGAAAGAAACAAGCTATCTACACTTGTGATAATGCTTACCTTAAGGGTTATCCAGAGAGCTTTACATTTGCTTAAGGATTTTTATGTTTAAAGAGAAGACAAGACAGAACAGACTAGATTACACAGTAAATGCACTTCTTAAGCCAACTGTAGAGAAGCAGGGGAGTGTAGACACAATCAGAAGGATGAAAGAGTAGCTTGAAGAGATGTAGTTATTCCAAGAGCCCCATATAAGGAAAAATTAGAAACTAGCAGCCGGATGATATCAAGGAAAATATGTTACTGAAATGTGGGCAACAACTTGTTTACAGAGATAACATAGATTGTAAATAGCTTTTCTGGTTGCAGACGAAAGCTGAATGAATGGATACAGAGCATGAGAGGAAGTCACGCTATCCAAAAGTGGGCTTGAGACTTTATTTAGTCTAGTAATGGACAATATAGATCTCATCACATCCATAGAAACTGCATTTCTTTGCTAGAAATACTCCCAAACCTTATTTATTTTGCCTGGTACCTTATTACCAAGCTCATTTCTTCTCACGCCCCATGGCTACAGCTCCCTTCTGGCCAGAGTCTTTTCCAGAACTGTCATTTAATATTCATAACCCAGGAGGAGATAGACATCATCAAATCAGCCTTGTCACTCAGCCCAGGCTCCAAAGTGGAGTGGTCATGCGCCCTCAAATGCAGATATTCACTTGGAATCTCACAGTAAACCCAGCTAACATTTTATTTGTCTTCTCATGATAAGGGAATTCTTATCATTGACATTTATTAACAGACATGTAAATGGTGTGACCTCATCAGCAAAACTGTGTGCAACTTTGGTCTCCCAGATTTAAGAAAGATGAATACAAACTGGAATAGGTGCAGAGAAGGGCTGCTAGGATGATTAGAGGAATGGAGAACCTACCTTATGAGAGGAGACTTAAAAAGGTTGGCTTGTTTAGCCAAACAAAACAAAGGCTGAGGGGAAATAGGATTGCTCTCTATAAATACATCAGAGGGATAAACACCAAGGAGGGAGAAGAATTATTTAAGTTAAGGACCAATGCTGACATAAGAACAAATGGATAAAAACTGGCCACCAGTTTATGTAGGCTTGAAATTAGATGAAGGTTTCTAATAATCAGAGGAGTGAAGTTGTGGGAAAGCCTTCCAAGGGGAGCAGAGGTGCAAAAAAGACCGAACTTGATAAGTTTATGGAGGGGATGGTACCATGAGATTGCCATCTGCGACTGCTATTAGCAAATATCTCCAATGTCCAGAGATTGGACACTAGATGAGGAAGGTTCTAAGTTACTACAGAGAAATTCATTCCCAGGTGTCACGCTGGTGGGTCTTGCCCACATGTTCAGGGTCTAACTTATCATATTTGGGGTCAGGAAGGAATTTTTTTCCAGGGCAGATTGGCAAAAACCTGGGGTGAGTAGGTTGCCTTCTTCTGCAATGTGGGACCTGGGTCTCTTGCTGGTTTGAACTAGAGTAAACGGTGGATTATCTGTAACTTGAAGTCTTTAAACAAGATATGAGGACTTCAGTAACTCAGCCAGAGGTTATGGGCCTACTACAGGAGGGAGTGGATGAGATTCTGTGGCCTGGAATGTGCCAGAGGTCAGTATAGATTATCATGATAGTCTCTAATGGCCTTAAAGTCCATGAGTATCAGTGCACCTCAGAAAAACTTAGTGAATTTAGCCCCACAACACCATTATGAGGCAAAGAATGATCTTTACTCCCATTTTGCAGATTGGGAAACTGAGGCACAGAGCAGTATTAGGCCTAGAGCTAGTCTGGAATATTTTTGCTGAAAAATGCGGATTCACTGAAACTGAAATTGTATGAGAAATATGATTGGTTTTGATGAATCTCCCAATTCAAAAAATGTTTGGGAAAAAACATTTTGAAACAGTCAAAACACCCCGCTTTGACATTTTGAAGCAGGAAGTTTCCAGTTTTTTAGTAGAAACAATTTTTGTTTTGAAATTTTAGTAGACTTAGACTAAGGGAAGTTAAAAAAGAGGGGGGAAATGTCAAAATTGAAATTAAAGTTTTTGATTGAGCCGAACAGAATTTCGGGGGAGGGGAAGATCTTCAGTTTGCAAAAATATTCAAGATTTTAACTTTTCTTCCTGATTTGGGATGGAGTTTTTTTTGTTTTGTTTTAATCTCAACATTTTTGGCAAGACAGGAAAACCATTTCCTGCCAAGCTTTAATTAGATCTGATTCTCAGAGGAGCTAACCATCTCTGTCTCCCTTTGACTTCAATTCCTGCTGTAGCTGCTAAGCACTTCTGAAAATCAGACTCTAAATGGCCTGCCCAAAGTCACACAGGAAGCCTGGAACTGAGCTGGAAACAAACTAGTTGATATAATGGTCCCTTCTGGCCTTAAAAATCCATCAGAATCCCGATCTCCTCATTCCTATTCAAATGCCTTAACAGCAAGACCATTCCTGCTGCCTAAACTAAGCTAATCTCCCAGCAATGTCACTGCTTCTAACAAAAATGAAGCAATTTATTTCCCTTTATTTACTGCACTGTGAGTAAAATGTAGCTTCAGTATTTCACTTGTTAGAATCAGGCTCTTTAAAAAAAAATATGCTAGGACTGACTCTGCACATGTTAAGATGCCTTTTTGTTGTGCCTTGAAGTTCATTCTAATCACAAAAATAGTTCAAAATATGTTTCCTAGGCTTATATTTTAACATATACATATCAAGCTAGATTTTGCTTTAGCTAGACGATCCTTACTGTTCATGTAATTACTATCAAGAAATAATGCAAATGGACTTCATGTATTTATTTTGTCTACTGGACACAATTATTGGGCTTCCTTTTTAAGTTTATACTGACAGCAATGAGAATTGACATTCCACTCATGGATGTACAGTAAACACCCATTTTATTGAATGCTTTAAAGACTTTAAATTAACAAGCTAAGCAGCTCTTGTTGGCATTCATCTAGCATGTATTTATAACTCTAAAATCCAGTCTCAGATTGGATTTCAGCATCATATAAATTAAGTTATCTCAGATTAGTATATCTCACCCATGAAAAATAAGTATTGTGCTTCAGTGACATACCTATAACCCAGTAGCTGCATGTACAGTATGAATAAGTAATCAGAGTGGGATGAGTTGAGGCTAGAGTTCAATTCAGATTTATAAGACTCCCCTGAGAGCATTTAACTAGGGTAGGATTTAGAAAGCCCTTCCTAATTATTTAAACTTTTATTTGTAGTGAGTAACAGAAGTTATTGAATATCAAAGAATAAATCTTTGCATTTGCTCCTCTTAACTAAGCTTCCCTTGCCATTTCCCACTGGTAGAATTTCCTCGAATGCCCAATAATTTCAAAATAAAACAAAATTAATCTAGCTACAATATATAAAACTATCATATTTGAATACAAGGCTTTTTTCCCCCCAGTTGTGAAAATAATCTCAATTACTTAAAGAGACTGTGTTAGGAAGCCTCGGGGAATGAGGAGAGATTAGGAACTTCAGGAATCCACCCCTGGAATTAACATTCAAATCTGACTCCAGATAGCTCTCCTCAACCTACAAGCCCAGGTAAATGAGACACAAGGAACTGATAAGGCCAGCCCAGAATTCCTGAGTCTCAGACCTTCTTCCAGTCCAAACTCCCTAACATCTTCTCTCCATCCCCTCACCCCCCTTTTCTTTCTCAAGCAGCCCTTTTTTGCTAATGAAGTATCTGTTTCCTGCTCCTCCCATGCATAAGTGCTGCATGCAAGAACATAAAAATGGCCATACTGGGTCAGACAAAAGGTCCATATAGCCCAGTATCATATCTTCCGACAGTTTCCAATGCCAGGTGCTTCAGAGGGAATTAACAGAACAGGTAATCATCAAGTGATCCATCCCCTGTCACCCATTCCCAGTTTCTGGCAAACAGAGGCTAGGGATACCATCCCTGCCCATCTTGGCTAATAGCTATTGATGGACCTATCTTCCATGAACTTATCTAGTTCTTTTTTGAACCCCGTTATAGTCTTGGTCTTCACAACATCCTCTGGCAAAGAGTTCCACAGGTTGACTGTGCGTTGTGTGAAGAAATACTTCCTTTTGTTTGTTTTAAACCTGCTGCCTATTCATTTCATTTGGTGACCCCTAGTTCTTGTGTTACGAGAAGGATTAAATAGCACTTCCTTATTTACTTTTTACACACCAGTCATGATTGTATAGACATCTATCATATCCTGCCTTAGAGAGAGAGTTCTAAAATCTAAAATATTTAATAAGCCCTCAGGAGCCAAGTTGGTCAAGAAAAAGTTCAGTGCTTGAATTTATTACACTAGCACTTGACTTGAGCCTGCCCAAGCCTTTGGAAACATCCAGCCTGCACTGCTTCCCACAGCTCCCATTGGATGGAAACAGTGAACCGTGGGTAGCCGTGCCTGCGGACGGTCAATGTAAACAAACTGTCTCGTGGCCCGCCTGCGGATTACCCTGATGGGCCATGTGCGGCCCACAGGCTGCAGGTTGCCCACCACTACCTTACAGCCTCCTCCCTACTGGAAAAAACAAGGAGATGAGTTGGGGAAGCTAGAGGAGCAGAAAGACCAGAGGACAGAAGTAGCATAAACATTTTTGGAGTCCAGCAAAAATTGTTGCTAAAGATGTCGTCTTTTTCATTTGTACCAACAATATCACTGGTTTATCCTATACAATTTTAAATGGTCACATTGCCTAGTGGAGGCCAGTAAAATACAAAAGCTCTAAAGGAAGGGGCTTATAAGATCCTGCAGACAATCAAGATCAAGAGTACAATGCACCGTTTCCTCTGAAGTCATCTCACTGTCCTTCTGTGAGTGTTAAACTGAAAACAAACTAAAAGAACCCCCTGAGCTTAAAACAGCATGCATGTGCTCTGCCATCATTTCAGATGTCTGAAATGTACTTAGATGCCACATTTCATTGATGAGCAGAGACTTTCTTGTATGTGTATATACTGAATGAAAACCATACATTGTTACCCTTATACGAATTCCAATAGGCATTTGGCTGGGAATGTGTAAATTGAAAGACTTGTGCTTGAATATACAATAGCCCATTGAAATGTAGCTGTTTTATTTCATTATGCGTGAATAAGGGGAGAAATCAATATATATTTTCCATGGAAAATAAAGTAAAAGCCTCTGGAGCTCAGACACGTTTCATTTTTCTTTTTGGCATTTCCTTGTACAGTAAAAATGGAAGGGAATTTTTATTTATGATAGACCCGAGCAAGGTCTATAATGCCTGAGCCTGTATTAAGCTGGCATTATTTCTTCAAAGGCCAAGAAAGTGCAACCACACTTTGACTCTGTTCAACCAAGCAGTGTCTGTGCTTTGAACTGTTAGAAGCCTTTCTAAAGGCAAAAGCTTAGACAAGCTTATAAAGATGAAACCACATCGTCTGTGGTTACTTAGATTTAATTCAGTTCAGCTCTATGCACCAAAAGGTTCTTGCACATTTAAAAAACCCCAAACATTGTTTTAAACAACAGAAAAATATATATAACTCAGTTTCCATCGCAGTAAAACTAGGAACATGGCTATTTTATGAAGACAAGAAACCCTGAACAATTTGTCTAAGTTATTAGAGTTTCTAATAGGAAAGAAGCTTCCCATTTCTAATTTAAAACTATACTGAACAGAGCAACACAAAATATTTCATACATTCTCACTCCACTGTTGTATTTATTTGCCCCAGATCATCTAGATTAGTTGAGTTACACTTGACACAACACTGGATGGAATGAAGGCAGAAGTAGCTTTAACTGCCCTTTACAACCCCCTTTACTTGGGGCCAGGCAGGGATATGGCACTTGGGCTGCTTGAAATTACAACCTGCTGCCTATGGCTAAGGCTACAGTTTTGGCCTGGATATTTTAGTACATTTTATTGCAGAGATGTGAGCAAAATAATAAATGAGGCATGCATAAGGGGAGGAGGGTTGGTGAGCAAGCCTGCACTGCACTCACCCCACTCCTGTCCCGCTGTGGCTCAGGGTGATGCAACTTAGTGCAAGGTGTCACAGCACAAGTTTGGCCTGTCTGCCCCTCCATCTACGGAGGTATGAACATGCCGTACCTGAATGGTGCCATGACCACACGTGCCAGATCTCAAACGTTTGGAGCAGGAGCCAGGCTGTGGGTTGAGAGTGAAGTGGGCTCAGTGGGTTGAGAATCCACTGGAGGTTGAGTGTGAAGTGAGCTCATCACAAACTTTATTCAAAGTCACAATTACCATGAACTCCATGACCTCCAAGCCATGGCCTCAAGGGGTCATTTCAGAAGATAAGTGTCACTGAGTGGAGATCCCCTGGTTATACATCTTTCCCTCTAAGCACAGTGCCAGGAGGAAGGTGGGTCTAGGACTGTGACAGCTGCTCTCTGAAAACTGAGGAGTCCCAAACACAGGGGAAGTCCTCAGGTAAATGAATCCAGAGTGGTGCAAAGTGGCTGGAGTGGAGACCCAGACCTGGCTCATTTCATTTTTATTATTTAGCATCAAGATTAACAGTTCAGTGAATGACTTGAACAGTCTCTTTAGGATAAAAAACCTTGAGCTTCAGACTTACTGACAGCTTGCCTTTTTTTCCTCCTTGAACAGACAAGTAAGTGAATGATGTAAATGCAAAACTGCCATCAACTTCAGTGGTAGCAGGGAAGGTTTTGTGACAGCTTTTGTTAAAATGCAGTGAGATTAAAAATGCAGAACCCCAAACAACACTTCGGTAATTCCATGTTGGTTAAACTTTTTCTATGTGGCCACCAGGAATGCACAGTTAATTTACTATTTCAAACTGATTTTGAAAGTAGATTAGCTGTTAATGTAAAATTGCTAGGCAAATCATTTCAGCGCAAAGTTGTTATGGGAAGCCATTATGAGAAGAGGTCATATATGCAAAACTGGGTTTTGCCCAATTGATTTCTAATTACAAAATCAGAGACTCTAGAGTTCATGCTTAATATGCCTTTCCCTCCACCATGAAATACAAACATACTGCATGCACTCATACACACTCATATGTACACAAAATGTCTCTCATGATTTTAGCAGACAACTACACTAGGCCATATTTATCTAAGAATGAAGCCTACAATGTCTAGTTGAAGATGTGATAGAGCCAATTGTTCCTTACATTAAAGCTAGAAAGATAATGTTGTTTAAAAAAATGGGGAGGTTCTACTGGCAGTGAATATATTAGAAATGCTATAATTCTACATTTTCCTTTGTGAAAAAGATACTGGTTCACAATTGGGCATGATTAGTTATTTAATTCTCAACACCAAGTGTGGACTTCTAGGACATTTAAGTCTCTTGTCTCATTTAATCATTGCAATAAATTGGACAGTTCTTTGGATGAAAGATAGCTGAACAGTACAGGCCTACTTATTAAGTACTCTTAATGTAAGGATTTTTTGGGAGATACATTATGTATCTCTAGTGTAGAGTGCAGTGGCATGAAAGTGAACATGGCTTGTCTGTAAAGCAGAAACAACTTCAGAAAATCTTTAGTTAACTTATTTTGTTCAAGAACATTTTATTTGCAAGTGTAACAGTCTATGAAAGTAATGCTTTCTACTAATTAAGTTTATCCTTGTACAGTAAATCTATAAATATTGTAGACCATTTTCTGGGCTGACTTAAATCCAGTGTCTTTGCATGCAATTGTTTGAATAATAAAGTACTACTTAACATGAGCAAGTGCTGCAGACCTTAAGGCCTTGTCTACACTACAGGGAAAATTCAAACTAAGCTACGCAATTTGAGTTACGTGAATAGCGTAACTCAAATCTACTTACCGCAGGATCAACACTGCGCAATATCGACAGGAGACGCTCTCCCGTTGACTCCCCCTACTCTTCTTGATCCGGTACAGTACAGGAGTCAACGGGAGAATGATCTGCGGTCGATTTAGCAGGTCTTCACTAGACCCGCTGAATCGACCGCCGATGCGTCGATCGCCACTCATTGATCCCCTGGTACGTGTAGACAAGTCCTAAGTTTCTTGTTATCCCTACCCCTGATTTTCACAAAAGTATAGTTCTGATGTTTGATAGCTGTAAATGTTATTCCATAATGGCTTCTAAAATTTGGTCTTATTCATCATTTCTTCTCTAGCATTAAAGGAAAGGAAACAAACAAACGATACTTTATACAGTGAGATATAATTTTCTTAAGACATAAATAATTTCTACTTACTACAGACTTCAGGCTTGATTCTCTACTACATTATAGTTCTAAGTCTGTGGGATTCCATTATTAGTGATGCTCAACCAGTGTAAAAGTGGTGAAACTTAGTGGAGAATCAGGCCCTCTCTCTCTTTCTATACTCATGTCTCCTTACTACTTATCCAATGTCATATGAAGTATTCTGCAAACAGATATTCAGTGCCATGAACACAGTAGTGCATATATGAGTAACAGGTTTTTAATCGTGTACTGCTAGCATACCAGCTTGCAAGCCAGCAGTCAAATTTTGTGGTGGCATCACCCACAGATGTTTCACAGAAAGTGAGACACAGGGAGTTGTCAACCCACTGTGAATCAATTTATTTGTTCTCACCATCTCTTGAGTCCATTTCACCCATCAAAGTGCAAATTAGAAATACAGATGTATGCTCTGAAAAGCTTTCCAGATTCAGTTGTTAAAAGGTGAGATGAGAAACTTTTGGCTCCAGTCCAGCATAGTACCAGCTTAATATATCATGTGTCTTTTCCTGGGGAACTATAACCCAAGCTTAGAGGTAAATGAACTTTATGAACTAATAATTTTTGTATCAATCTGTAACTACAGCTCTGTAACCTTAAGACTCTTCCCCCCGTACCCCACCCTGGCAGGAGGAATTCCATCTAATTGTACTGAGTTCCTCAGGGCAGGATTGTGCTAAGATCTTTAACTAAATGCTGATGTTATGACAGATCCCGTCATGGCTGAACCAAGGAAGTTCAAGGAGAAGCAGGAACCTAAGTAAAAGTGGGTCCTCTGAAGTTTTGGAATTGATTTAGAACACTATTTGAAGAAAGGTCCTTTTGTCTCTAACACCACAAAAACAGTAACAAAGATATGTTATGACTATTATTTAGATTATAAACTCTTCCAAAAGCGACTATCTTTTTGTTGTGCATTTGTCCAGTGCCTAGCACAATGGGGCCCTGATTCTGGGTTCATAGAATCACAGAATTGTAGGACTTGAAGGGACCTTGAGTGGTCTTCTAGTCCAGTCCCCTGCACTCAAGGGAGGACTAAGTATTATTTAGACCAGGGGTCGGCAACGTTTGGCACGCGGCTCGCCAGGGTAAGCACCCTAGTGGGCCGGACGAGTTTATTTACCTGCTGACGTGGCAGGTTCGGCCGATCGCGGCCCCCACTGGCAGCGGTTCGCCGTCCCGGGCCAATGGGGGCAGCGGGAAGCCGCGGCCAGCACATCCCTCGCCCGCGCCGCTTCCCGCCGCCCCCATTGGCCCGGGATGGCGAACTGCGGCCAGTGGGGGCCGTGATTGTCCGAACCTGCCATGTCAGCAGGTAAATAAACTGGCCCGGCCCGCTAGGGTGCTTACGCTGGCGAGCTGCGTGCCAAACGTTGCTGACCCCTGATTTAGACCATCCCTGACAGGTGTTGGTCTAACCTGCTCTTAAAAATCTTCAATGATAAAGATTCCACAACCTCCCTAGGCAATTTAATCCAGTGCTTAACTACCCTGATAGTTAAGAAGTTTTTCCTAACGTCCAACCTAAACTGCCCCTTGCTGCAATTTAAGCCCATTACTTCTTGTCCTATCGTCGGAGGTAAGGAGAACAATATTTCTCTCTCCTCCTTCTAACAACCTTTTATGTACTTGAAAACTGTTATGTCCCCCCTCAGTCTTCTCTTTTCAGACTAAACAAACCTATTTTTTTTTCAATCTTCCCTCATAGGTCATGTTTTCTAAACCTTTAATCATTTTTGTTACTCTTCTCTGGACTTTCTTTGGTTTGTCCACATCTTTCCTAAATATAGAACCCAGAACTGGACACAATACTCCAGCTGAGGCCTAATCAGCATGAAGTAGAGTGGAAGAACTACTTCTTTTGTCTTGCTTACAACACTGTTGTTAATACATCCCAGAATGATGTTTGCTTTTTTTTCCAACAGTGTTACACTGTT
>NW_020698242.1:2394999-2396426 GCF_002925995.2 Terrapene triunguis | reverse complement strand
CTTATAACTACTCTCAGAGAATAGTTTTCCAACCAGTTATGCACCCACCTTCTGGTAGCTCCATCTACGTTTTATTCCCTAGTTTTTTTGTGAGAAAGTCATGCAAGACTGTATCAAAAACCTTACTGTATTAAAAGTCAAGATATACCACATCTACTGTCCCCCTGTTCCCTCCCTCCTCCCCCCCAGCATAGGCGCTACCACAAAACAAATAATAGTAGTAGTGGTTGAATCTGATCTATCAACTTTTCAGTCCCCTAAAATGTAGGAAGATCTTCTTTAATGTTTGTAGAGTGATGAAAATTGTGACGATATTGTTCAACTAATGAAGAGGTAGGCTTTACTTGTCTAAACCAACTGCATTTTGTGCTGATTCCAAGAGTCACACCTGTCCAAATGGGGTGCAGTAGTATTTTGTTTATTAGTTATGGTGTTTATTAAGGTTTGCTCTCTGGTATTTTGATTCAAAATTTGTGCAACAGATGCCAATAGGAGGCAGGAAGAAGTGAGAAGTGGAAAAGTCTCACCAATTATGTGTAAGCCACTCCTTTTTCTATTCAGCTAAGACTGGATAGCGCAAAAAATATTTGATTCTAACCTGGAGACATAAATAAAATAATGCTATCAATATGCAAAGTTCTTCCTTTATTGAACGTTCTAGACCTGAACTCTATCAAGATCCAGATCCTGGACTATAAATACAGCTTAGAAGCAAGGGCACCAGAACCTTTGTAGAAGTCAGGGGGAGGGCAAGGCCAAAGTGGATTCCTGCACCCATCTCCCCTAACCCCAGCACAACATTCCTGTGCCCCCTTCTCCCCTAACCCTGCACTCTCTTGTGGTCCTAGTCCCCTATACTCTGCCCCCTCCCCTCAGGCACTTGGTGCAGCTGGTCTCCTGCGTCTAACAGCTGCCTGTAGCTCTGGTGGAGTTAGAATACCTGTATGAAATGATAGTTTGTTTTCTAAAGAGAAAGGCTAAAACAAGTATCAAAGTATGGACAGATTTTCAAAAATATTTTATGGCATGAAATTCTTGGGATAGCCACCAATCTTTCCAGCACAGTTTATATTCAAGCTTTTTCTAAAACAATTACATCAATATTCAGAGTATTGGAAGAGTAAACTATAATCCAAACTGATGCGGCAATTCATGTGGCAGATTGACTTGCTGCTAGTGAGGTACTTTTCAAAGCTTTTAACACCCTTTGCTGATTGTTTGCTCAAGACATATGGTTTGGATGAGCTGGGCAGTGTACAGTACAGCTGGCAGACTGGATATCAAAATCTGGCATTAAGCCTTAGAATTATTTGGGTCTATGTATTGTAACACATATGGAGGAAAATTCTGCTGTCATTTATACAAAGATAAAGCTTTAAAACACACACACACACACACACACACACACACACACACACACACACACA
>NW_020698242.1:2375021-2394989 GCF_002925995.2 Terrapene triunguis | reverse complement strand
ACACACACACACACACACACACACACACACACACACACACACACACACACACACACACTTGAGTTACTTCTGATTTACACCGGTGTAGCCAATGTCAGTAGTTGTGCAAAAGTATATATTCTTATAGGGGTCTGTAATGGGGTTGGCACCTTGCCTCTGGTGAGTGCCCACTTTCTCTGTCCAATAGTGCCCGCAATCACAGACTTTTCACAGGGCAGCACCCACCTCTTGTGGTTGGTTGGGTCTGAGCCAGCTTTTGATTTTAGTTCTTTCAATGTGGTGGCACCTGCCCCTTGGAAGCGTGACCTGCCCCCTGGTACTCTTTGATGGGTCTTCAGTGACTCAGCCCGCCGGCTTGGCTACACAAACTGTCCCCACTTCTGGGGTATACAGTCCTGAGTTCTTATCACAGTCTTGGTATGGGGCCGTAGCTCTTATGTTTCCTCCCAGAGGCACTGCCTTCTTCAACCACTCATCCGGGACCCATCTTGGTATCCTCAGCTGGTGTCCTTTTCAGTAGCCCTCCCTGGGCTCAGTCTGCAATCAGACAAGCAGGGCCCATCTCAGTACCCTCGCCTGGTCTAGCCAGGTTCTTTGCTCAGTCTGCCAGGCTCAGCCTGCCTGCATTGATCTTTTGATGGTCCTGGTGCTCATCCAGGCAACCAGGCATTAGGTCTTTCGTAGCCTTCCCTGGGCTCAGTTCTGCCTGGTGAGCTCTTGGCAGTGAACTGTCTGTGATCCTGTGGCTCATCTAGCCAACCAGGCACTGGGTCCTCCCTCATTGAGCTCCACGCAGCAACTGATGACTCTGTTCTGCTGCTTGCCTTTTATCTGGCCCTTCTGGCCCCTTATTGGTTGCTCCAGCAGCCCCTCTGATTGGCTGCTCCTGTGCAGCCATTCTAGGCTGCTTGGAGGACCTTTCGCTGCTCTATTCTGGTGCAAGGTGACACAGGGAGCCAGGCTTCCAGCAGGGGCCTCCTACCTAGCCACAGGGTCCAGCAATGAGCAGTGATTATAATTCTTTCCAGTTACAAAATATTTTTCGTTCAATGATCTCAATGAGCTTTTATTTTGATTAAATTATTAAATTTTGTTATCCCCATTTTATGGTTTAAGAAGCTGGAAGAGAGGTGAAGTCCATATACAGAATTGACTGCAGAAGTGTGAAGAGAATAAAAGTCCCGTGTCACCCAGTCATTTGCTGAAACTACTGTCTGTCATGGGTTGAGTGAAGAATAGAATTTCAACCTTAACTCTGAAATTCCTCTCTCTCAAAGGTCTACGCAAGCCTCCAACATTCTCTGAATAAAATTTTTGTGGTTTAATTTAATAAGTGAAGCATCATTTTTAGACTCTCAGCATAATAAACTCTCATTTGCACTGAGTAGATTCATAAATTCATGCTGTTAAAAAACTGTTTTCATCAGAGATGGGCCAGCCTCCTATGGTTTTCATTCAAATTCCAGTTCTGAACAGCAGGAGGGAATTTGCCCGTCACAAACATTCAGTTATCATTAGAGAATTTCCTTTCGTGCTTCTTGAGAAGCCAATATAGATACCAAGAGTAACTCTCTCATCTCAAACAAAGTACACAACTGGAAATTTCTGAGTATACACTCCCAGTTTTTCAAGGAAGTGTATCACATTTTTATGCTATATGAGTTCAACATAATGAGTTGAGATGAATAATAGCACAAGTGGAGAAACATGAAACTGTCTGGCACAGATGTGTGAGACTAAGTATGGGAGGTATGCTCATAGTAACTAGTACTGTACTTAAAAAAATGTGTTGCAGAGCAAAGGGTTCACCTAACTATAACATGCATATTCTTACAAAAACATTGTTTAAATATGTGCATCTCTTCAGAAAAAAAAACAAAAGAGACAGAAGAGCAGATAGCAGCAGTCTAGCTCAAATATTCTTTGCTTTACACTAGAAAGGAGCAAAACCTTAACATTCCTGGGTCATCATGTGCTAGATAGCAATACCTAGCAGATACAACACCATTCCCAGTACTATAATTTTATGGATAGTGATTTTGGTTAACATCCAATATGATAACTAGAGCTGCTTAGACAATTTCAGCAAAAACTGAAAATTAATGTCTTTTTTCTTGTTTCTTCCCTCATCTTCTGACCAGATTTAATGATGAAACCCCTACATTTAAGCTCAGGGTCAATACATCTAAAGTTGTGTTCATTATTTGGACAAATAGCAAAGAGAAATTCCAGACATCTCACAATCCTTCCTAGATACCCCACCAGTGTATTACCTTCCCAGTAGAAATATAAAAATAAAAAGTATGAGAAAAGAAGATTGTATATTTTTTCCGAGTGAATGTTGACAATAGGCATGAGTCTTTTCAACATGAACTTAAGAATAATGAATAAATGTTCATAAAACTAGTCCTTTTATAGAAGAAAGATGTGCATGACCTGAGCACAATAAAATAGGTCAAGTATATTGAAGAGGAGTACAGAGAAGTTCATTTTACTGGAAGAGAAGCAGGACACAGCCTGGAAAAGCTATTCAGTACGTAAGTTTTTCTTTATGGAGATCATCAAGGGGAAGAGTCAATGTTTCTTGTGTCTGTACAGCTTTGTGCAGAATGCTTTATTTGTAAAAAATCTCTCCCTTTTGAAAGAAGACGTGGCATATGCTGTCACACAGGTAAGTGAGAACTCCACAGACCCCTGACTTCAGTGCTGCTGTGGCATTTAGTGTGCCTGTAATGGAAGGTTCTGTAGAGAAAGTGAAAGGACTATGTACTGTTGAAAGAAACTATGTAGAAAATTTAAGATGCTGAAGTGTGGTTTAAAGAGTATAGAGGAGGGTAAAGAATGTTTTTTCGTTTGTGCTCTTATCTAAGTGCAGTAAGAGGTTGCACTGGAGGATTAGAACATTTAGAGAAGAATGTCAGATGTTTCTTAATAAGCTTTCAGGTTTCTTTATCTAGCATTAATTTGGAACTGTACTGGCCAAGATGAACAGGCAAACATTATTAGGGATTCAGATGTTTGGGCCCACACCAATTAAAGTAAAAATGTTCAGTTGCTTCCAGTTAGGCCCCAGTTCTACTTACAAGTATAAGCTGTACAAATTTAGGAGAGTTTAAAACAAAGTTGAACATATAAGGCAGTTAAAATAAATTCTTAGTGTACAATAATGTTTGCCTTGTTTTTCTGCTGTTAACCACAATACATAAGATTGGGATGAAGGATACCTAAGTTCTATTCCCGATCTGCCACAAATTCCTTTGTGCTTCAGTTCCCCGTTTTGTAAAATGCTCACAGTGAGAAATAACTACTTCACAGGAGTGTTACATGAATTGCCTGGACAATTATGGTAACTGCCCATGCAAATTAAGCAGGGAAGAGAGCATGCATTATTGTGCATGCACACTTCTAAAAATCTAGCCCCAAGTATAGGCAGAATCAAAAGTAAATATTTTGAATAAATAGTATATTTTTAAGAGAACAGGAGAGGATAATCTCATTTTCTTCAGTCAGTTATGTTGTAGTCACACAGATCAATATACTGCATGTGTTCTTGACATACTACATGAGATATGGGAAATCCTTGTTGTAAACATAAGTGAAAAATGTAAAAGACTGAAAAAGAATGTGTGTTAGGAATTATTAATTCCTACATTATGTTATTCATGCACATGATACCTCATTGCGGGCAAGTTCAGATTGAAGCAAGCCAGAATTCTAGCACATTACTCATATATTGTGTCTGGTACATAGAAATGTTTTGTGAATTCATTATAATTGTTATATTTACCATTCACAATCATTAACGTTACTGCAGGTCAGCATAATATTCCTTACGTTAGTAGCTCCTAACTACTGCAGGACCCCCCTAAGTACTGAAGTGTGGGGGGAGATATCTCCTGTAATAGGATCGTTGCCTCCGAGTACTCCCTCAGGGCCTAAGACGACTCTGCAGTAGCCCCTGCTTCGGTTTCTCCTCCCCAGGGTTTCCATCTCTCCTGGGGATTCATGAGGCTCAGCCCTCCAGCTGTGTCACTCTTAGTCAGGGTGCTCAAAGTCCAAAATAAACACCAGCTTCAACAATAGTCCCAAGTTAACATAAACCAAAGGTTTCTGGCTCTTCCTGGGCTCAGCTCACAGCTCTTCTCACTATTATCAGAGTGCAGACTCTTCTGTTTTTACCCCGCTGGGAGTCCAAGTAGAGCACAAACCAAAATGGTCTTCCACTCATCCTGGGGTTCCCATTCTACTCAAAGTCTTTCACACTCTTTACCAGAGCACTGACTCCCAGAACTTTACCTGGAGTTTGGCCTCTTCTCTATCTTGACAGGCCAGTTTCAGCTCTACCTAGCTGGATTCCTTTTCTCCTCTTCTTTCTCAGGGTCTCCTGCAGGAGCCTTCTTGCTCTCTACAGCTACAGCCATCTCCTCCTCCACTTCTCCCTTTCTACTTAGCCCTCAGGGCTAAGTAAGGTATTGGCTTGTTTGAGTCACAGGACCTTTATTCTCCCCAACTGGGGAGGCAAGCTAATTGTGACTCAGGTACGGCTGGGACCCATCTTTCTTTTAAGATCCAGCCACCTTGTAACATCCCCCACATCCTCTTCTATAATTATGACCAGACTACATTGTGAAGTGCTAGGAAATTGGAAACAAACTTAAAGAATTCAAAAATAGACAGACAATGCTACAGATACTGATCCAGATTCTTCAGTCTGGAGTCGTACAAGTGATTATGCAGATACCTTGAAGACAGTGAGCTTTATTTTCCTCTTGCTTACGCTGGTTTAAATCAGTAGTGATCCCATGTAACTTAGTTAAGTTAGAGGAATGTGCGAGAAAACACATACCATTATGTTCTGCAGCATGATATCCTCTGATCTTGTCCTGAGTATGAAGTGACTGTATCTGCTCATAATTCTCCCATGAAAGAGAACAATTTTCAGCTACATTTTTGTATTCTATTCAGCTGTGCACCAAGTGGTATGTACAAATATGGCTTGCAGTCCTTGATTAAACAGGTGCTCTTTGAACCAAACAGCCTTGCTTTTTAATGTAAATAAACTATTACTAATTTTAAACCACAATGACTGTGATTACCTGTACCAGTAAGTCATGGTGCCAAGGGCTTTCTTAGATCTCTCTTAATAAACTATAAGTAAGTGCTCAAAGAAAGCAACTTCCTAGATGGAAAACTATTTTCTGTGAGTGAAAGCTTTAATCAAAGGTGATATAGGTGGGCTGTTAACTATAGCACAAAGAACTAGAGCTGCAGCCAGCTGTTTGTAGACCTCAGAACTGCAGTGATCAAACTCGTACATTTTAGACAGAAATTCTTCACTTGCTCCAAGAGGAAGACTAAAGGGATCTGCTGAAAATGTAAAGGGTAATATTCACCATGAAATAACTGCATTAGCACAATCTTATTCAGAATGGATATTAGGTGCACCCGTGCACCCAGGTGAGAGGATCAAAGATCTGTCTGGCTTGACTGAGCTCCTGGAAAGCAAAGATGAACTTGTACCAAAATCACAGTGCAAAACCCTTCCAAATATTTTTAAAAGTTCATCTCAGTATCCAAAAATTGCAGCTTGGACCCTTCTCAAGAGAATTTTTAAGTGTCTGATATTTCTTTTTTCTGGGGTGGGGGTTCATGTGGGGTATGCGCAACTGAACTCTAGAAACCACAGTAGACAAATCAAGACAGATGTTAGCTGAGTTCTTGTTAGGCCTACAAGTTTGGAGACTTTGAAAAGGCTTTGTGCTGAATGACCAGGTTTTCCCACTGCTTTCTTAGCAAATCAAAGAGAAGGTTTCAACTAACAGGTAGATAGACAGACGGACAAAACTAGGCGAGATCGTACATACTGAAACTAGGCTATTATTTGCAAAGTCTTACAAGACAGGGAGAGCTTTAGATGAGATCCAAATTCTGCCCTCAGTTAATCCCATGAAACACCAGTGAAATTCCTGGGGTTGCATGTATATATCTATGAGCAGATTTTGGCCAAACTGAAAATAGGATTTTTTTTTAAATTAATCATCAAGACTATAACAAGGTTAAAAAAAGAACTAGATAAATTCATGGAGGATAGGTCCATTAATGGCTATTAGCCAGGTTGGGCATGGATTTGCCAGAAGCTGGGAATGGGCGACAGGGGATGGATCACTTCATGATTACCTGTTCTGTTCATTCCCCCCAGGGGTACCTGGCATTGGCATCGGAAGACAGAACACGGGGCTAGATGGACCTTTGGTCTGACCCAATATGGCTGTTCTTATGGTTAGTTAAAAAAATGGGCTTAGGCAATTACTACCCACTCCCTGCTGTACTCTAATGTCCAATAATAGTAAAGTATAAGATTTATATTTGAAGACAATAAAGACAACAAACCACACTTCATCTATCATCAAAAATATTCCTGCTCATTCTGAAAAATTTAGTGATTTCTTTAAAACCAGAGCTGCGGCATTGGTAAATGACAGCTACTCTGTTGGATGACCCTTCATCAGCAAACCCATAGGGGTGCTGGATCTGTTTATGATCAGTAGGATCAAATCATTCATCCATTCTGACTCTCTGCTCTGTTATTGTGAGTAGGCATGATGTCGAAAATTACAAGAATTGGGCTTTCTATGATCAAGCAGGCAGAGCACTGGAATATGGAGATATGAGTGTTCAAGCCCACAAACCAAACTGAAGCTCAGAGGTTTCATTTTAGGCCTACCATGCCAGCCTTGACAGTGTTGTTTTAACAGATCTGTTTTGCCTAAAACTATTCCTTTAGCTTTGCATCTGCAATTTAGCCGAGGCTTTCATCCTCACTTCAGCACATGATTTATTTGGGAAGGGATGAAATAAATTAATTGTTCTGTACTGTGTTGCAACCCAGAAAATGCTAAATACTTGCCTATTTCTTCCCTGCCCTTTGTATTCCTCTTGTTCAACCTTATAAGTTGAACTGAAAATTCATATATGTTTTGGAATCTGCAAGTATCAAGCTGACAAAAAATACAAAATAACAAATTACAAAACAGTCCATAAGCCAGTGCTTCAAGCCAAAGTTTAAATAATACATACTTTAGACAAACTATATTCATTCCACTGCAGTGCTGTATTAATCAAATAAGGTGGCCTGTAGGGGAAAATACAAAGTACTGGTAACTCAAATAACAACACTTCTGTTCATGTTTCCTTCTTCAGGCTTATAAGGAGTCCTAATTGTATCCTGAAATTCTTTTTTTAATGACTAGGTCTGTTTGAAGGTTAACATTTTGTCCCACTGAAATTAAGGAAAATATGCCAATGTTTGAGAGATTTGATTACCTGTATGAAATTATGCTCACTTGGTTGTTCCTAGGTAAGGCACTCCTGGGTAAAGGTATATTAAAAAGGGAATAGGAATAGTGTGCATAAAAAGAAAATATTTTCCAATTATGCTTCACAAGATGCTGAAAATATTACTTGTGACAGAAGATTATGAATAAGATAATTACTGAGAGCCTAATTTACCTAAAGCTACAATAAAGGAAAGAGAAAAACATTAAGTGGTTATTGACTGTTGCTACTGCTCTTTGTAACAAAAGGCCAACACAGTAGCAAGGACAAAGCTGTGAATAGTTTAGGTGTAATGCATTATATACAAGGATACCGCTTTACCACATATATTGCCCATCATTAATTCAGATAAATGAAAATTTATCAGCTTTTATTTGACAGCCTGACTGCTTATGTCACTCCAAACAAGCTTAATAGGAATTTTTTTTTCTATTAAGAGTCAGGTGAAAAGAAGAGCGATTTAGAAATATATAGGATAAATGTTCCCTAGTAAAAATTCTTTCATTTCTCTTCTTACATAACCAGGGCAAGTGTAATGCATTCCCAGTGAGCAAAGCTACATTTCTGAAGGAATCCAGGTTAAACTAAGGTGTGCAAAGCACTGAAACATGATAGAATTTGATTTCTGGAAATTAAATTCTCTCTTTTTACCCCATTTTTGATAATTCAGTCAATGAAAAGATATCCTAATTATTCAAATGTCAAGATTGTTATTATCCTAAACAATTAAATCACAAGCATAAAGACACAAGGAAACAATATTGAATTCAGTTATTTTTAAAGTATTTTGATCCAAAAAAGGTTATGGCATAAATTGCATTGTGTATTACTGAAAAGCCAAAATGTCTCTACTTCAAACAAGGTGGGTGAGGTACACAGAGAGCACTGTAAGCTCAAAAGCTTGTCTCTATCACCAACAGAAGTTGGTCCAATAAAACATATTACCTCATCCTCCTTGTCTCTCTAATATCCTGGGACTGACACGGCTACAACTCTACTTCAAACTCAACTTCAACAGTTATTGTAAAGTTAGGGTGATATTACCTTAAAATTACACCATAATTTACTCTGTGTGGGAGGAAGAATGGTCTTGTGGTTACAGCATGGGACTGAGAGCTAGGAACTTTGGGTTCTACGGGCCTACAGCTATGATGATTCAATGAGCTGTCCTCATAGTCCAACTACCTAAAGTCTCACAACAGTCATTGGGGCCGTAGGTGGCCATGGGTCCAATTTTGGGACTGGAGATTTAATATGCAACCTTGGACAATTCACGTTACCTCGCCGTGCCTCCATTTTTCCATCTACAATATGGTGAGGTCTTCTGTCTGGTCCTTTATTCTACCCGTTGAGTTCTTCAGGAACAGTTATTGCACTTTAAATTCACACCTTATCTTAATATGAAATTAACTTGCAAGTGTAAACAAGCAGTAACATTTGTAAAGTGCTTTGAGTGCCTCAGATGGAAAGTGTTAAAAAGTGGAAATAATTGTATGTAGTGAATGCGGGGTTTTGAATGTGTGTGTGAGAGCAACAGGAAGGATGTAAAACGCTGACGTTGGCAATTTAGTGACTTTCTTGCTACATAACAGATTTTGGCTGTGATGCAAAATGGTCTCATAACCACTACATTCCTTTTGAGATGCCAGAACACATCATTGCCACACAAGGTTTTAAGCAGCAGTTCTCACAAAAATCATTAATATTTGTAAATGTATTACATAGAGTGCCCCAGTCACAAGGTTCCAATCCACCATGGACAAGTTGCAGTGCGAATAAGAGTAATATTGGATGCTTATGCTCCTTTGCTTAATTCTCTTTGGCAATTACTCCATCCCACTCATAAAACAAGATGTCCTCCCAATTATTGTGGCCCCTCCTGATTAACAAGAATCCTTCCACTAAACCCTTCCAAAAATATACACACCAGTCGTCATCACGTTCCCTATCGTTTTCATGCCTGTTTTACGTCTCCACACTATCCCCAATACCAACTAGCACGGAAGAGCTGAAGAAGGTCACACATTACATCTTGGAGCTCGTAGTGGCAGGGATTAGGAAGGGTCAGTCAAACTGGCTCTGCAGCAGTGCTCAGATTTGCTGAACAGATCTTGGATTGAGTTCAACCTGCTGGATTTAAAGAAGGATATTTTAAAATTCTTGGAACCCCCAAGCCCAGGCAATTTGATGAGCTACAAGCTGTGATTGAAATCACATTCCAAGGATATTTTGGAGGGGAGACACTGTAGAGCAGAAAGTTTCTCTAAAGGAAATTAAGGGTCTAAGATATAACATATTAGAAAGGCTTAATAAGGACAAGAGATTTACTAGGGGACTTGCTGTGGAAAGAATAAATCAAGGATTAAATACTATCGGATTATTGGTGTCCCTAAGAATTCTGAAACAAATGTCCCCTTAAATTCAGGTCAAATGAATTTCCAGAATATTATGTCCTCGTTATTACAGTGAGAAAATTACCAAGAGGACAGAATTCTTCTACATTTATTTTGGCATGTACCAGTCTAGATTCTAGTGGATTATTGAAGTTTTGAAAGCTTCTAAAAGTGAAATGGAATTTCAAGGGAATCAACATTTATATTCTTTTAGTGTACAAGCCTACCCTGTTGAAATATCAGAGCTTTTCTCTGACAAAGGAAGTATCTTAGAAAATAAGCCTTAAAGCTAAAGTGATGCATCTCTAGGTTGTTCTTCTTAAAATGGTGAGAGTAATTCTTATATTTTCTGATCTTTGGAGGAATCCATGAAATTTTCAGTGACTAAGAAAGACATCCGCATTGGAGATATCAGTTGGCATGAAAATGGACTTAACTTTATTAATATTCTTCTCTTTTCAAATATTGAAGATAAACATTTCAGCAACACTTCTGAAAATGATTGTATTGAACCTACAGGTTCATCACTAGATATGGTTGTAACCTGCAATTCAACATTTAGCCAGAAAAGGACGCCATAATCTCCAGTGAATAGCTGAGCAAACTAAAGAATTTCAATCCCACATGAAATTCCAGTATTTCAACATTTATTTTCATCCCAAAATAGGCCAAAAAGTTGAAATATTGAAAATTTTGGCAGAATGAAATTGTCTGAAAAATATTCAATCCAGAAATGTCAAAACATTTTTGGTTTTATTGTAAAAAAAACATTTTGGCATTCCCCAAATTGAAAAGTTTTATTTTAGTTTATTGAACTGAACTGAAACTCTTCATGTGGATAAAAACTCAACTGCATTTCCCTATTATGCTTAGTATATGATGGGAGCTGTAATTTGGGTGCCTGATGCCCCTGTTTTCTACTATGGGCCAGGCTCTCTAACTAGACTACATCTTCCATTATGCATCCACCTTGCTGCTTGGTAAGAGGGGAGGCCACATTGCATCCTGGGACATGTAGTTCTCCATGGAGCCCAGGACACAGGAAAGAATGGGGGCCCTGAATTACATCTCCCATTGTGCCATCTGATTGTAGTTTAATGTTGAACTGACTCAGAATTAAATGTTTTGGGTCACTTAATAAAATGAAATATTCCATTCAAATCAAGCACACCCAAATCAATATATTTTGGCTTGATTTTCCCCAATGGGAAAGAAATCAACTTTTTTTCCACAACCATGTTTTCCATCAAAAATTATTTTGATGAAAAATTCCTGATCAACTCTACTGCAGGGTGCAGCAAAAAAGAAATACAACTCAGAGTTCAATGGGAAGGAGCCTGAGGCCATGCATGAGGCAGGTTGCCAACTTTCTAACCGAACAAAACTGTACACCCTTGCCCCACCCCTTCTCTGAGGCCCCACCTTGCTCACTACATCCCCCCTCCTTCCGTCGCTCGCTCTCCCCCACCCACACTCACTCGCTCATTTTCCCTGGGCTGGGGAGGGTCTCTTTTCAACTGGATAACAGACAGCCTGGAAGGCGGGGCCAGCGAGTTGGCCAGAGACACAGCCTGTTGTTAGCAGGGAATCTGTGGGAGGGAGGATAACACAGGGCTGCAGTCAGGAGAATGGTGCACAGGGGCTGTACTGTGAACTTGCTACTTTCATATCCCTGAACTGTACTGCACTGCCCCTCGGCATGGGTTGGGAATTGTGTGGGTTTTTGTTTTGTTTTGATTATACTATAAAAGCAAATATGCCTAGGATATTTTCATCTTCGATTGCTGGTAGCCCTAGTAAAGGAATCCTCTATGTTATTCAAAGTGTGCGAGTGTTTATGTGAACCCAGTGAGGACTAGAACCTGGAAGGCCTACTGCTTGGAGAGGTTGCAACTGAACTCATAGAGACACAACATGCTACCTGACATGCTGCAGAGAGGTTGGCTACTGCATCTTGTGGCCATGTTTGTAATGTTTATATGGTGCACGGGATGTACCTTTAGTACGTGATTATTTATTTCAGATGGGTGTCCTCACGGGGTGAAAATCTGGCTCTTCACAATTTGCTAATTTTAAAAAATCCTTTAAATCTCAAAGCATTTGTTAACATATATTCTACTCCTCTTATTTTCTGTAGAATTCTGGCAGCATCCCTCCCTTTCAGCCAAGAGTAGTAGACGTGGTTAAGACTTTTTAAACACTTTTTTTTTACCTGTACAGTTTTAGTTTTGACAAATCTCCTAAACTCACAAAATTTTAGAGAATAAGTTTTGAATTTGTCCGATTTTGATATTTTCAGAACAAAAAGGTTGGGGGACATTTTTTAGTCTAAGTGACTTTTCATGTCAACATGTTAGTAAATTTAAACTAAAAAAAGGTTTAAAAATAAAAAAGGTCAATTTTGGGGGGGGGGGGGGGGAATGAAATTATCCAAACACAACATTTCAATTGACCTGAACCTACAAAAGAAAAAAAAATGGTTTGTTGATTCATGCAAATTTTCAAGATTTAGACTTTTTCTCCCAATTTGGGATACAAAAAATTTCAAAATTTCAAAAATTCTCATGGGATGTGAAAATTATTTCCTGCCTAGATGTAACTTGTGACCAGCCATCTGGTGGGGATTCAGGTGTTTGGCAGGCTGATTGATCAAAGAGACTACAAATGCTGCTGCACCTGAGAAGGATGCTAGAAATCCAGCTCTGCAAAGCATGAACTATTTCCCTCTAATCATTTTCAAGGTGTGATAACACCACAGATACAATGATCCTTAGGTACAATCAGTTTAGAAATGTGCATTCGTCTTATTATAGGAACTTTTAAATTGTTAATATATGCTATTTTACACTTATTATTACCCTATCTTATCTTATTTCTCACTCACACCAGAAAAAAAATCAATCATATTGATTCCTGAAAGAGTTCCATATAGTATTATGTTCAGATATATTGTGAAATCATTGTTCCCATTAGTGATCCAATGGGAGGAGCATGATCTCCTGGATGGAGCACTGTATTGAGAGTCAGGAGCCCTGGGTTTTGTTCTCAGGTAGATTTGCTCTGTGACATGAGGCAAGTCACTTCACCTCTCTCTGCCTCCACTTCCCCTCCCAACTGTTGTCTGTTTGGTCCATTTTGATTGTAAACTCGTGGTGGCAGGGATTATGTGTTTGAACAGTGGAAGCAAAATGGGGCACTAATCTTGGTTGGTACCTCTACAAATAATAATATTAATAACATTAACATGTATGGATGTTTCTTATTTGAGAAGATTTAGGATTTATTTTATTTCACCACCCCAGTGTTCTGGGAGTAAATACAAGGTTTATAAAAATTACACACTGCAGTGGTAAGGTCTAAAGCAGGGGTCGGCAACGTTCGGCATGCGGCTCGCCAGGGTAAGCACCCTCGGCCCGCGCCACTTCGCGCCGCCCCCATTGGACCGGGACGGCGAACCGCGGCGAGTGGGGGCCGTGATCAGCCGAACCTGCTGCGTCAACAGGTAAATAAACTGGCCCGGCCCGCTAGGGTGCTTACCCTGGCGAGCCACGTGCCAAACGTTGCCGACCCCTGGTCTAAAGAGCAAGCCCAGCCAAATTCACCATAGGTTAAAACTCACCCCCCACCTATCTATGCATCCCCTACTGCCAAGTGAAATCTTACTATACACTTTAAATTGTTTATATAGCATAGAATCATAGTATCATAGAATATCAGGGTTGGAAGGGACCTCAGGAGGGCATCTCTTTACTCATATGAAAACTCAATAAAATGTAAGTTTAAGTCCAATGTATACATGTTTATTTAGATCAGCACCTGCTTTCAGTTCATCTAATAGTCTAGCAGTTATGTAGCACCTCCAATAAAATCATCAAGATCCATTAATAACAAAAATAAGTTAAAGCCAATACAATAGTCCACATTTGTTAAGTCTTGCTTCAGATGATTTCTGATGAAGGAAGAAACAAACACTTTGCCTCTGGCCTTCTTTTTTTTTTTTTTTTTTTTTTGTGTCTGTATGATACAGCAACAGTGGGAATTGCAAAACATGCCAATGATCTACATTCAATGCCTTATACTGCATAAGTAATGAGAAAGCACATTTGCCTAATAGATGCTTTTAAAAAAGACAGCATGGAATGCAGATACAAATATACTAATAATTATATTAAAATACTATGTTAAAAGAATGCTTGTTAGGTTGCAAAGTCAAACTCTCGAAAGTCTGAAAATACCAGATTTAGGATTGTCTGTTCAATTTCAAGTCAGTCCCCTTATGAGTTCACCCTGTGCACTGAATGAGGCAGGGTCTTGTGGAAAAAAATGGTATGTGGTCATGTAATTAAAGACTATCAGAATGCATACACACAAGGGGGCCAAATTAACGTTGCTCCGGCAACTGCAGATCTGATGTTTCCTAGCTCTTGAGTACTCAACTATACAACCTAAATAACACTCTTTTAATGTAATATATTTTATGTAGTTTCCTAGATTTTTGTTAAAGGAAAAAGGTAGATCCAATTATATTATTCACAACAGTAACAGCACCCATATCTCACATCATCATCAGGGTTTGAACCTTGAACTTCAACACTGCAGCAAAGACTGGGTCTGTGTACTGGTTCCAGAGAGTATTTGGGGAAATCTGGCCTGTCTCTCTCCCCTCTCCTCAGAATTGGGGGAACAGCATCTCCTATATGGGCTCTTAAGGAGAGGAGGATGGGCCAATGAAACCATGTTCTGAATTTGGAAGGGTTTATGGGTGGCGCTGGGGGTGGAGGAGTCCAGCCTGGTTCTCTCTCTCCCCATCCAACCAGGAGGTGTGGGGAGGTTCATGACACATGTTGTGCATCCAGAGGGGTATTTGGGCCATGAACCAAGTCTAGAAGTGAGAGCAATCTGGCTTCCTTCCCCCTTTTGATGCATCTGCACCAGCAGTCCCCACGTGTTTCCACTGAAGAGCATGCTGCTGCTGCTTTGGCAGCATCAGGAGCCTGGCTTTAGAATGTTTGTGTTTAGTTATTATTTTGGCAAGCTGCAATAATTTTCCTGAGGAACAAAAGTGAGAGAGGGGAAATGGCAATTTTTAACACTTTATATCTCAGTAAAAGATCAATGGAATTTCATAGGATACAGACAAGGTACCTCTCTGTCCTGAAGGCTATCCCCTGCTGACTATCAAATGTTTGCTGCAAACAATGTAAATGTGAGAGCTTCTCCCTCATATAATAATACGAAGCCTGATTGAAAGCCCACTGAAATCAAGGGAAGGATTCTTAACAGTTAGATAGATGGTCTGTGGATCAGGGCCATATAGCAGGTGTCTGATGTATGAATCCAACTCAAAATGTAATTCTATTCATTCATATTATCTGTCCATAATCCATAGTATCTATATTTCATATTTTCCACAATTAATCTAAAATTGAATTTTTCTTCCATGGCATTTACTATCCTGATTTCTCATGTTAAGTCATTACAATATGTTAGCATTTTTTTTTATTAAGCTTGACCCTAGAAATAAAGTTATATCCCTTCTGATGAAAGAGTTAAAGGTTGAGTTAAAGGTTGGGACTGTTTCCTTTTTCTCCAATGCCCAGGGTACATCATACCCTAGATGTTTAGTGCCACTTGGTGGGATTCTCAGAATAAGAACACGCAGTGTTCTGTGTATGCTACTCTCTCAGCAAAGGGAAATAAATGAGACAAGACAGTTGCTGGATTGAAAAGAGAAGATGATTGGGGCACTCTCTCCTGCTAAGAAATGTCTGTTTAAATAAAGTACCTTTTGTTGGTTTTACCTGCAACTGGGCTCTTTGTCTCAATTAGGTGGAATATGATGAAATAAAAGACTGTCTCAGAAAGGATTGCTGGAGGCAATCTAGCAGCAATGCAGAGCACACCAAGTTTGAAATACTAGCTCAGGGCTTCACTCTCTTTTCACAAGGGGCTGGATGTGCTACAAAGATAGCAAGCACCAGCACCAGAATGAGGGAAGGGATTTCTTATGTTGCTCCTAATAATTCCTCTGGTTAATTCAGGAATAGCCTGGATACTCTCCACGGGAAACCACACAAAGCTCTTTTTAGCAGCTGATGTGGTGGCCATGAAATAAGGGCCTTGATGGAAATAGGGGAATGGAAATCTTTTTGGCCATGAGAGATGCTCAGCTGTTCCCCCAGGAGAGAGGAAAGGTATAGCTATACATTTGCTATTAATGGCCCCAACTCAACTAGGTACTTCACGGGAGCTAATGATATGCTTAAAGTTAGGCACATAATTAAATAACTTGAGGAAACAGGGCCTACATGTATGATTTTCTAAAATAGTTTACTTAATTTTCCCTGAAAACATACTTCAACTTCCTCCAGATTTTAGTGCCTTAAACACTGCCGAAACTAGTTACTGCAGTGCTGTTTGGTCCATGGCTTTATTTTTGCAGCTAAGCTGAGTGACTGCTTCACATCCAAAGATTAAACTATGAAGTCTCTTATGGCCCATTAACTGGAGAGCAAACATCAGCAGTCTCAGATTTGTAGTCTTTGGGTCTGTCACACAATGCTATGCAGCACATGAGGTACCAACCAGCTGGGTACAACCAAGACATTTTAAATAAGAGTCTCCCATGCAGAAAAAAAGATTGTGCAAACCCTTTCTTGTTATTGTCACACAGAGGCTGATTTTCTTCATGACAGTTGTCATATATGTAGGTATTCTAGTCTACAAATTGAAAACTGGGTGTCTTAAGCATACTTCTCAAATGTCCTTCATTCCAACATATGTCACTCACTTTAGTCCCAAAGTTACTTCTGTGTCCCACCTTTCTGATGTTCCCTCTCTTTTGCTGTCAAAAGTTATTTACCTCAGGAACAAGGAAACATGAAACTGTGATGACACAGAGTCCAGCTTACACTAAAGGACTGAATCCTGTTGTATTTCATGTTTCCTGCCTGAATAATTTTTGTCTTTGTCACACATTGCAGCCCACATTTGGGCCTTGGCAGATTGAGAGAGATATTTCTCAGGGCTTGATAATGATATATTCAGTCCTTCACCTTAATGGTTTGACTCCGACCTGTGTTGTCAGCTATGCTAAGTCACTACCAACTGATGGCTCTTCAGTGGCCTATGGGAAATAAGCTACTTGCCAAACCAGTTCATAATGGACAGGTGTCTGTTTAAAAAAAAACTACCTGCACAATTGGCACTAATTGGTACCCATATTGACAAGAGGAACTGAGTCGTCCTGACAGCACTAGAGGTGTTCCCTCCAGGTAGAATCTGAAACCCATTTGAAGAGCAGTGTGGGGAAGTTTACACTATTATATCATATCTGTTACGTGGTCACAGAGGACTCCACTCAATTTTTCATACTGTCACTCTAGCACTTTGCATGGACATTTGAAAACCATTAAAGTTCATTAAGAGAAAAATAAAAAGTTTGGCTCAGTGTATTGATTAGAACAAGCACCTAATTTCCCCCCATAGAGAATTAAGCTCAATCGGATCTATCAATCTTCTGGGGGGAAAAATCATTTGTGAGGCTTCAGCAAAACATGTTAAGGAACAAATGCTAAGTAATAATAATATGAATGGGGCACCAAAATACCTGAATTCCTAAACCGAGTCACTGTGTAATCAGATCCACAATATGGATGTCCTTCCTCACCCCTCTCCTTCCTCATGTGTTATTATATACACCTTTGTCTGTCAAGTCTAAAAGTTAGGGCCCAATCCTGGAAGGTGCCAAGCACATCAGAGAAGTGCTCTGCACCCTTAACTTCATTAAAGGACACACACCATGTCTCAGAGGGTGCTCGGCCCATTGCAGGACTGAGCCCTTCATGTGTATTCTGCAAAGTGCCTTACACACTAATAGGTGCTAGACAATAATGGGCCACATCCCAGACTCATCATTCTGCCTTGCTTTCTGCCACTCTAGCAGAATAAAGCAGAATTGATCGAATGCGGGGAGGGAGTCAGGGTGGGCACGGCAGAGTTCTGCTGCACTCAGGGACTACCCAACAGGTAGAACAGCCCTTTAAGGCCATTTTTAGCCAGTGCACTTGAGGCTGCTCTAAATTGTACTGGGGCCTAAACTGGCTCCAGGATTGGAAGCAGGGCCGGCTCCAGGCACCAAGCACCCAAGCTGTGCTTGGGGCGGCACCTGGAGGGGGGAGGCGCGGCGCGGCGCTCTGGCCGCCGGGGGGAGAGCCGAGCCGAGCCCCAGCCGGGGCTCGCCGCCCTGCCCCCGGCGCTCTGGCCGCCGGGGGAGGGGCGGGAGAGCCGAGCACCCACCGGGGCTCGCGGCCCTGCCCCCGGCGCTCTGGCCGCCGGGGGGGAGAGCCGAGCCCCCGCCGGGGCTCGCCACCCTGCCCCCGGCGCTCTGGCCGCCGGGGGGGAGACCGGAGCCGCCGCCGGGGCTCGCCGCCCTCCCCCAGGGGCTCCGGCCGCCCCCCCCGGCAAAAAAGCCAGAGCCGGCCCTGATTGGAAGGAGGGGAACATGAAAGTGGCTAAAAGCAGCCTTTGACTCCCCCCGTTCAGCTGTACTTACAGCAATACATAGGAATAAGAAGGTCTGAGTTCTGCACCTAGCTATGTGGTGTTTTAACTAAAGCCATGAGATCTCAATAATATGATTTTTAAACTGCCTACACTTTGAAGAGACACTTCCAGGTACTTTACTGAAACAGTTTGTTCTTGTTTAACATTACATTCTAGTAAGGAATCTTTTCTCGGTTGTATCTACTTGAATACCAATTTTAAAAGAAACCAACACTGTCTACACTGACACTGGAAAATTCATTAAAACCGTACCATTTTTATCAGGCTCATATAAAATATTGTGTACTCCATTTGTTGTTTTGTAGCAATATTTACCTAAGAAAAGCTATTCTTGGAGCTGTGTATATACTTCTGTATTGATACTGGGACACATTAACAAGGAAATAATCGAAACAGGAGAACTCTAAAGTATACTGTACACTGTGATCCATTAGTAATAAGCAAAAAAAGATGGGGGATGCGGCATAAAAATAGGTAAGAAAATAAATTGTATTTTTTTTTTTTACTTCTGAGTGTTTATTAACAAATAACTAGGAAAAAAGCCCTACATGAATGTACTATTAAGCTTGCACAGGAAATGAAAAAGCTAAAACTCCAACAGCAATGGCAGCATTTCAAATCCTGAATGTTTCATGATGCACATTTTAGGTCATAAATAATAAAATACAAAGATAAGCAGAAAACAGGACTAGAAATACTACATGTATGTAATATGATTGGCCCTTTCTACAGTCCTTTAGCTGTAAAAACGTTAATGGTGCATTAACACAGGACCGCATCATCCCCTGAAAAGGATACACCCACGGACTGCAAACTTCCACTCCTTAACATTGATTTCCCCCATTCAGGCAAGAAGCATGTAGTTCAGCACCTCTTAGATACAGATCCCTTTTGCAACATTAATGAGAACAGCATTAACAGGCAGCCACAAAAAATAATGGAACTAACTAGCTAATTATATAAATAAAAAGGACATAAAAATAAAGTAAATTTTACATGCAAATACTTCATATGACGCACTGATCACATGAACATGCACAATGCAGAACCCATAGCTCAGCGCTATACTCTTCCATTCATGATGCTATTTCCATTTTAAGGCTCAATGCATTGTCTTTTCAGCACACCAGCCCAAGTCCCAACCTGGGAACACATCATGTCCCTCTGTACTGTTCACCTCTGAGAGGCTCATAGGAAAGTATTGACAGGTTCTCACACCTCTAAGAGCCTGATCCAAAAACCATTGAAATCAGTGGAAAGACTCTCATTTACTTTATTGATCATGCCCAGAGAAAGATACACACAACATACACGGAAAAGGCGATTGCAACACATGGCTTTGGAGGTAGAAAGAAGTAAAGTGGAAGAAATCAGAGTGGGATCCTGAGAAGAATTGGGAGGGTCTGTGGGGACAGGAGGAGCAGCCTATTGAAAGAGCATCAATCTGACTGTTTGTCAGTACAGCTCCTTTGAGTCTGGGGTTTATTATTGAATTATTCAATATTGACTCCAGGAATGAAAAATAAAATCTGTCATTTTCAGATCCCTTCTATGTGCTTCTACTGTTTTTTTGTCTCCTGCACTGTACCCATAAATCATAACTGTAACGCATAAACTAAACAACTAGGCAAAAACAACAAGGAGTCTGGTGGCACCTTAAAGACTAACCGATTGA
>NW_020698242.1:2323065-2370021 GCF_002925995.2 Terrapene triunguis | reverse complement strand
TGCTTTTTACAGATTCAGACTAACACGGCTACCCCTCTGATACTTGACTTTCATCCTTGTGTTTAGGCTTGCTCAAACGTGCATCTCTGAGAAATGTCAGAGCATTTTAAAGCTTTTTGTAGCAGGACAGCAGGTGAAAAGTGACCATAAAGTATAAAAACTTTTGATTACTGTATGTAAATATAAGCATGTAACAAATAGCATCTTTTTGAAAAGTCTTAAGATGAGAAAGGCTAAGCATCCTGGCTAATGACATTTAAAAATATGTGCATCTGTTTCCCTTTATCACCAAAAATAAAAGATGCTTTCTATCTTGAAAATACAAGTTAGAACAGGCTGTCTGTACCCTGAAATCTCCAGTCCACTAAAAAGATCATTCTACTTTCTCCTGTCAGATGATCATATAATTTATGTCAGTTGCATAACTACAAGAGGAGTAAATATCTATAAAACATAAATTTACAGGCATCAGGGAAGACTCAGAATGACCAAGAGCTGTAAACTTGAGCTTAATAGGAAAGTCTAAGCCAACATCTACTCTACATTTTCATAGTGAAAGAAAAAAAAATCTTTACTTACCCGGCCAACTAATATTGGTTCAGGTCCAGAAAATTCTTCTAATACAAACATTTGGTTCCAAACCCAGCCCCTCTTCGAACGGTTCAAAACCTTCTGTTCTCCACTGAGCCCACTTAGTCCCATACTGGATCCACTTGGTAATATTTCAGATTGATTCAATGGAGCCATATAAATGGAAGGAAGGACAGTAATCCATAATATTATTAATGGAGTCCATACATCCATAAGCATCTCCGTTAGTCTTTCTGGCATTGTACCACAAGCTTAGCAAATCACCTCAGAAATGAAACAATTATTTTGCTTTCCTCCAGACGATAGCCATCCAGTTCATCATGCAGTAAAGTACATTTACTTACAGCTCCTCCATATGTTTGCAGCACAGTGAACATAAACAAAAATTGCTTAGCTTATAAAAACATGATCCACTGGGTTTTCCTGTCATCCAAGATTCCTGCAAAAATAAGAGTAATACAAAGTTAGCTATAAAGTGCTTGGGGATATATTTTATAAAATCTTAGTTATTTTCATGTCAGAAACAAGCCAAAGTCCAGTTTTATATTTATAGTAGATGATATGTGTGTCTAGGAAATGAATTTTAATGCCCATTTTAAAGGGAGGGGGACAACTAAGGGACAGATACTTCTGTCAATGTTGGTAGCACCTTCCTGCACTACTAGTTCCTTCGATTTCAGGTCAGAACTACTCAGTGTGAGCCAGCATATTAGAATTTGACTCTGTATAAACCTTTCAGTAAAAGCTAACCACAAATAACTCTGAAGCTGAGCAATAATACAGCGGTGGGTAACTCATTTTTCTTTTTTTAGTCTACGTGTCCCCTGCTTGCTTTGAAGTCAATGGAGCGTACTCAGTACCTTAAAGGATTGAATCCTTTTTTCCCCCAGGCATTCATAACAGCCAGGGCAAGAACATTTTTTTTTATTCATGTATGGCCACAAGAAAAAAATAGTTCAGCTTTAGTAAATATTGTAACATTAAGAAAGAAAATATTAATTTCATTTATGTAGAAGCAGGCAGGAACCAGATTTCTCATTTTGCAAGACTTTCTGCCATTTCTATTTTTTTTCCTTTCCAAAACAGCACAAAATCCAAAATATTTTGAAATTTTATCACAAAATGACCCCCCCCACACACACACACACACTTGCACAAAATAAATGTTTTTGGTCAATCAACACTGTTTTGTTCCTGTAACATCAATGCCATTCCACTTTTTTATTTTTTTCAATTATATTTTAGCAAAAAAAAAAAAATTAAAAATGCAATAAAAAGTCATTTTGAAATGGAAAATCAAAATATTCCATTCCAAAAAGGTCAAAATGGAATGTTTACACCTCATTGGAATGTTCTGTTTCTGTGTTTTTGTTGTTTTCCAAAATTTTATAAAAAAACATATTTCTGCAAAACACTTTTGATTCACCAGAATTTTTCAATGAAATACACATCAAATTTCTGATCAACTCTATTTACAAGTTCACTTTCCCCTACCTCTGTTTATACAACATAATAAAACCATAAAAACCAACAAAAACATAATTTGGCAAAAAAATAAGACCTAAACAAATAAGGCAAATAAAACCTGATATGGAGATCTCATATAACATGATGAGGGGAAAGGAAGAGGACAGGAGAAAATAAAAGGCTCAGCAGTGGCCAATTTAAAAAAAAACAAACCCTTTAAAATAAGATCTTGAAGTGTTTGTTTCCCCTAAGAGATGTACTGAGATGAAGAAGCTAGTTTAACAACTTAAAGTCTGCTACAGTATAGCCACAATGCTCTACAAACCTTAAATGCAACCGTAGGTTACTTAAAAAGATGTCTGGGATATAACTCAAAGAGGATAATAGCATGGCTGGAGTTTTGTAAAAGGCTTCCTGATATATAATCATAGGCTGGTTCAGAACCAAATGTAATCTTATGGAAAACTACAGTGTAGGAGGATAGGTACACGGCTGTCAACTCATGATTTTTTTTGTGTGTGTGGCTCAGAGCTGTACAAATCACTGATTGTTTTGGTTAGCTAGTAGTTCTGAATTTTTTTTTTTTTAATTTGTTTCATATAGGCCCAAACCAATTTTTTTTCCCGAAATTGTGTGCAGGATGTGGTATTATGGAGAGGTACTATGGCACTTCAAACCCAACACAGTTTGGTCACACAAAGTATTTCATTCAACCTGAAACTAAACATTTAATTTAAATTTTGAGCTTTTTTTAAAAAAAGTAATTTTCGTTTTCAACCAAAACAATTCAGAAATATCAACATGAATTTACAAAATGTTTCACTCAACTTGAATCTGCATTTTTCTGTGAGAAAAAAGTTTTGGCCAAAATAATGTCATCCAGCTCTACTATCTGATGATATTCAGTGTTTATCTTGAAGCCTACACTTCTTGAGTCATATGATTATGCGAGACTCACAACTTTCATTTTTGTATACATATTGTACGGTTCTAGTATTCATGTTTGTGAAGGAAAAACTTGAAAACATGAACATGATGTTTAAAGGCTAATAAAACAAACAAACAGAAGACAAGTAAAAAGGCACAAACTGTGGGGTTTGTTCTGTTTAATATAAGAATGGCCTACTGGATCAGACCAATGGTCCATCTAGCCCAGTATTCTGTCTTCCAACAGCAGCTGGTCCCAGGTGCTTCAGAGGGAGTGAACAGAACAGGCAATCATCGAAGACCCATTTCCTATCACCCACTCCCAGCTTCTGGCAATCAGAGACTAGGGATACCCAGAGCATGGGGTTGCATCCCTGACCAGCTTCACTAATAGCCATTGATGGACCTATTCTCCATTAACTTATCTAGTTCTTTTAGGAGCCCCATTATAGTTTTGGCCTTCGCAACATCTCTTGGCCACAAGTTCCCAGGATTGTTTGTATTTCAGTAACTGACAACATAGCTGTGGAAACCTCTTGCAAGAAATTCTAAAGCCATGAGAGACTCATCTTTTTAAGAAGGTGAGAAGAGCTTTTATGAACTAAAACTCAGTCCAAGTACCTCTGGACCTCAAAGTGTGATACTTTCAATAATGCAACAAGAATGAGGTAAGTGCCCATTCCAGTAACTGTTATGGGTCTCAGTGCTGAAGACTGAGTGAGAGGGAGAGGGCTGGAAGGTAATGCAACCTAATTCTCTGAAGAGATTTTTCTATGAAATGTGGAGGGAAGAGACGTAACCTGACTTTCCATATCCCCTAAGTCCCCCACGGAGTGGTGAGGAACAGAGTGGAAGGACAGTTCTCCCCTAAGAGCTTGGGGAGGGGTGGGGACAACCAACTTCACTCTGAAGACAATGAAGGTATGGGGAACAAGAGGGTTTGTAGCTACTGCCCTGTAGACCAGGGGTCGGCAACGTTTGGCACGCGGCTCGCCAGGGTAAGCAACCTGGCGGGCCGGGCCAGTTTATTTACCTGCTGACGCGGCAGGTTTGGCCGATCGCGGCCCCCACTGGCCGCGTTTCGCCGTCCCGGGCCAATGGGGGCGGCGGGAAGCCGCAGCCAGCACATCCCTCGCCCGCGCCGCTTCCCGCCGCCCCCATTGGCCCAGGACGGCGAACCACGGTGAGTGGGGGCCGCGATCGGCCAAACCTGCCGCATCAGCAGGTAAATAAACTGGCCCAGCCCGCCAGGGTGCTTACCCTGGCGAGCCGCATGCCAAACATTGCCAACCCCTGCTGTAGACCTTAAAAGGGAGAGGAACCCAGAATGTGTTAAGGTTGGTAGGAGGTAATTAGAGGGAGAAGGAATGTTCAAGCTTAGATGGAAACAATACACAACTTGGTAGCTTGGGATAAGGTTTTTCGTATTTTTCTGTTCATGTGAATCAAAAGCAAAGGAAACCTCAGGATAGCATGAACCACCATGAAGTGTAAAGGTCACCATCTTGGCTGACACTAGGGATCAAATCAGGGACATCCAGAGTTAGAAGCATAAGTCTTTCCAGCTTGAGTAAAACTCTGTAGGTGGGTAGGTAGCTGTAACACTCAGATCCACTGTGAATTTAACACAGAAGGGGGCACATAACACACACACACACTAACCTGTGAGTTACACGTGCACCAGAGAAATCTTTCAGATGAACCCACCCTGAGATTGCTGCTGATTTGGACACAGCTCTAATTGGCACTTTTTTGCCATTCCCAGGACTGAATAATAATAAAACACAGCACTTTTCATATTCAAAGGGCTTTTAAAAACATCAACTAATTAATCTAATTAAGACTGAACTGCTGTCCCCTTTCACTCAAAGGGTGCTCCCTCCTGAACAGAGCTGAAGCAAATTGGTGGGATAGTGTGATACTTGTACTGCTACTGCATATGCTGTATCTTTTTGTTATATACGGTAGGGAAGGGACATAAGACTTTAGTTACCTGAACTGCCAATCTGCAAAAACTAAATTCGCTTAGATGTATATTAAAAGAAATACAGGAAGCTCAGATCCATTACTTTTCACGCAGTACAGCCGGATTAAATCCCATCTAGCCATTGCTAATACATCAAGATTCTTTAGCCATGATTGGATCCGATCTCAGCGTAGCTCCATGGGAGAGGCTTCAGCAATACTTCAAGCAAACAAAAACAGCAGCAACAACGTTCACATAACACGTTTCATTAAACCTAACTCAGTAAAACAACCTGGCAAAAAACACAGTTAACTTGAGCGCTGTGATCATAAATGTGCAATAAGTTCTCCAGCACCAGTGAGAAAGGAAAGTTGCAGCATGTGTTAAGCATTGCAGGCTACAGAACAAATCCCCCTCTTAACTGCACAGATTTTTGCTTTTAGCACGGTTATGCATGTGAATATGCACAGTTCACAATGAAGGAGACTCATTAGGATCTCCACAATGAAGGCTGATCTTCTGGAACCCTTCACTGCAAGCCTCATTTGAACTCATTACTCTGACTTTGCCAGTAGTAAGTCAATCCACCTGGAGCTGAGGGGCCTAGGCCTGTTTTAAGGGAGAGGCCTTCGACCAACACACAGAGAATGGCGCTGTCTCCAGAGTCCTGGGCAGTTGTGAAAATGGGTTGTTCTTGCCACTCTAGTTGCTGCATTCCATGTGCAGGATGTATTATGGAGAGGTACTATGGCACTTTCCCTGTCCCCATGACTGCTATTGGTCCATTTGACAGACAGGTGGTCCCTTCTGGTCAGGAAGGGGAAAAGACTTTGTTTCTCCAGTTCTGGCACCGGCCAGAGACAGCCGCAGTCCCTAAGTTAAGTTGTTCTAATTTATTCCTGGCTGCACACTGCACAGGAAGCTATTTTGTGGTCAGAGATTGCTGTGAAATAGATGCATCCGACGAAGTGGGCATTCACCCATGAAAGCTTATGCTCCAATACATCTTAAAGGTGCCACAGGACTCTCTGTTGCTGTGAAATAGAGACACTGCAGCCATGCTCCCCTTTTCCTTGATACTCAGTGTGTACCAGGGCCTAAGGAAGTGGTGTGGAGCTTAGGTAGTGGCTCTCTGCCATCTGGGGATCCCCTCATGAGGTCAGATCTGCAGGCTCTCCAGCTACTTTGTGCCATCAGGACAGCACAAAATCCCTACAGCAGGAACAGAATCTGGCCCTTAAACTGTTATTTCCATTATTTCCAATGATTTGGTTTGTTTGTGAAAGTGTAACATTAATGTTTGCAGTTTTCTCAAAAGCCACAATGTTCTTTTTAGGTTCCATGTCTGATAGGTATTTACTTACAACCCTAATTCTAATTCAATAAAGCTTTTTGCCTGAGAGTATGTATTCTCTTGGTTCTCTGAATGGCCCTGCGAGATGAGGGTGGGGATGATTATTTTAAACAGTCTAGGAGTCCAGATTTTGGGTAAAATAAAGGGATTTTAAATATAACAAATAGAGCTAGGGAGATGTGACCCTTTTTCAGATAACAGAGTGTTCTGGATAACAGTTTCAGCTAATCAAAGTTTAATCAAATATTTGTAAAATAGTTGGTTTCCCAGAGCAAAACCTATAGAGAATCAAATCACAGGTAAAGCTGAATAGTTTGTTTTCTGTAACAGGATCTCCCTGCTGTATGTGTTGATATGCTTTTGGACAGGCAGCACCAAACCATGATTATTGTTTGGAATCTGGCAGAACCAAGGAGTCCCTGGCATGGACCAAAGTCCCATTGTGCTAGGTGCTGTACAAACACAGAACAAAGAGCTTACAACCATGCTAAGTTTACAAATTAGGTGATGCCTCCCCAGCAAGCACCACTTGTTGGAATTATGTTGCAGCATTATAAACAGTGTAATATCATTTCCAGATGTTACATTACAATTACTTTAAGGGCCAAATCCTAGTCAATTGAGACAAGTAGTCCCATTGACTTTGTGGGGGAATAGAATAAGTATGGCAATAAGCAATGATATTAAGTTCACTATATAATTACTTTAATTCTCATCTTTTGTATAACATACCTGTGGGTTATGGTTATTTGGCAGCTGATGAATTGGTAACAACCAGTACTATTTTCATTATGGCTATTTTGCAATCATATTGTAACTTTTAAAAGGTACTAGAGAGATGATGGAATGCAATAGAACTGTTATAAAGATTAATAAAGTTAGTAAAAATTGTTAACACAAACTGCTTACTAAGAAAGAAAATGGAGTAAGGTCATAAAAGCTTGAAAAATCAATTTATTTTTAGATTTGTCAAACCACAGAATGTCTTTCTGGCCAAGTAATCCACTTTATTATATTGCTAGTGCATTGATTTACACCGTGATCTCCAGTCAAGGAGATTTTACAGCCTCTCTAGAGTTTCTTCACATTAGGAAATGTTGAGGATCCTCTTGCAAACTGCTGCATCTTCAGGGCAATCCACTTCTAATTTCATTCTGCATTCATTGCTGCCTTGTTGATCATTGTGATTACAAGCTACAGATAAGTCCTCTGACCTCACCGTTTCATTAAGGAGGATTTTGTCAATTTTTAAATGATTGGTTCAGTTACGTTAAAAATCTAGCAGTATTGATTTATTTAAATAAATTACACTGGAAATGCCAGACAATTAAAAGTGTGAGATGTATATTTGTCTAAAGTAGGATTTTTTCATACATTAAAACAGTCTGTCAGAATGGACAGGACATTATCCTTTCATTGTGCACTGGGAAGACTGCCTGTGATATAAAATACCAATAACATGGTGAGAGAGATGGGACATAACAGCATCAAAGATCCAGTAAAGATGTTTAGGTAGTGTAGAGTCATAGAGCTAAAGGCCAGAAGGGACATCAGATCACTTAGTCTGGCCCTCTCTATATCCACAGGATACCAACACCACCTAGCACCTGCACACCAAGCCCAACAACTGAAACTAGACCAAAATACTACAGGCCACAGCAGAGCAGTCTATTATGTGCCATTCATATACTCCACCTTGGCACCCTGATTCAATACAGGCAAATGTGCATTAAACGTAGGCAGCACAGAACTAGCGAGATGTATGTTCACCAAGTCATTTAAAGCTTTGCTTAGCACTAGTTGACTTGAGCATGGCATTCTTTGTATTGTATACACTCCTGAAGTCTCAAAGTTCCATCAGACTCACATGGGAGTTCTTGCCCTGCAGGGAAAATTCCATTAAACAACCTTGAGTCCCTGCTATAAATAAATTAAAGATCCTTCCTTCCTGCTGGACAGGTAGAGCTTTAGATGACAACTTTCACTCAAATTAGGAAAACACATCAGGACAGTTAATCAGAAGCCTTTTACAATAACTAATATCCTCGGATTGGCTTCCTTTATTTGGAACATACTCATCAACAATGACATTTTCTTCCCATCTTATCTTGATGTTCCCTTGTCTTGTCCACTTATCTTGATGTTCCCTTGGCCCATGATCAGAAACTAAACATGCCGTCTACATGGGTACAAAATCTGCAACTGCCCCTTATTTTTTTAAATAGCCAACATAGACACTTTTGTACCTTGCAGTGCCTCCTTTGTCAACATCTGGAAGCCTCTTCTTCCTCACCATTTATTCATTTATTTTTCTTTTCTTACTTTCTTACTTACTTTCCACAGTAGCTAGAATATCATTCCTGTCTTCTTTGGCTTCACACTTTTCTATCTGTTCTTTAAACTCAATCCTTTTTAGTTTTACATTTGCCACTGCAGGTACTGGTTACACTGCAACACTTCCACCTGTGCTTCCTAGTCCATTTTTTTCAGGGTTCTAACAGGGTTCCCCAGTAATGGCAGCAACATGATGCAGACCCTTCCCACTGTGGGAAGCAGAATCTTTCTCTGCTAATCCTTTCCTGGCAGCTCAGTAAACCCTGAAGTTTTCTACTCCACTCCTCATTCATGTGGGTAATCCTTGCTCACATGAGCTGTCCTACAATATTCAGCATGATAATTTGCCGTTGAAAAACCCAGAAAAATAAATAGCTTTAACAGAACCATCAAGACACAAAAACTGACTATGCCAGTAAAATTGGAGCATCCTCATCACACATCCCCCATGCTCTCAGTGATTGCATTGTATCTGAAATTTGATTGTAAGCTCCTAGGGGCAAAGTCTTGTGTTCGGCTCAGTGTGCTTTTTGCCACTGCATAAGTAATGCAGAATAAGGATAAATAATAGAATCCATCTTCCAATAGTGTGACCCTCCCATGGCCAGCTACACAGAATATTGCAAAGCAGTGTCATAAGGGAGGAGAGAATCTGGTCAAATATATATGCAAATCATTTGTCCAAGTTTACTGTTTTATATTGTCAGTGGCAATTTGCTCCCATTCACGTTTGCATCAAAAACAAACAAAGCAAGACTAAAAAAGAACTACTTATGTTGATGTCAGGCCAAGAGACACCGTGTTAAAGCTTTCTTCTTAACTGCTCTGTCCCACGCACACACTAACACTCTCAGTGAGAGTGTAAGGATATGCTACCTTAATTTTTAAGCTTAGTCATGCACTGCAGCTTTTTTATAGTTAGAAGAGGTGAACAATTCTCCCAGTTCTTATACAAAGGAGCATTTTAAGCACAAAAGTTCTTCAGATTTTCCTTCCACTATATTGTAGGTAGAATTTACACATGCGTGCACATAGAGAGACATGCCCATGCACACACGTACGCACAAACAATCATTTCTTTAGGATAGCCTCTGGAGTTTTTTTTTTTTAAACGTTGGAGGACGTGGTTATTCAACAGCCTACAAGCTTACAACTGCCTAAAATAATGCCACCTTGTTCTTTCAAAAAAATGAATAAAACTAATGTCTGGGAGATTCATAATCTACACCATTTGTCTGCCTCACTTTCCCTTCCTCTTTTTCCTCAGTGAGAAAACATACAGTCAGTGCTCTAGTGGGGAGAGGAGGCTTCTCCAGGAATCAGGTCATTCCACATCTCATTGATGAGTCAGGATGAAAGGAGAATGATACACTTTATCATTTCCCTGCCATTGTGGGGACTTCAGGCACTGGTGCACCTCAGTCCCTCCTATGCCCTGCCTGTGGCATATAACAGTCTAATCTCTTGTGGGCTGTAATACTTCAGTCTAATTTCAGTTGTTGGGTTTAGTAGGCAGGTGCTGGATAGTGTAGATGTCCTGTGACATACAGAAGGTCATACTAGATGATCTAGTGCTCCCTTCTGTCCTTAAACTCTATAACTCAATAAATCAAACTTACCTATTCCAAGCCAATGACAACATCAAAGCAAACTATCCATTGTTATTCACTTAGTTGCATAATGTGAAGACCTGTGATATCGACACACAACTCTAACTCTTCTTGTTTGCATAATTCTTCCAAATGTTTACATTCAGAAAACCCCTTCTGAAGGAACCTATAGTTTGCCTTTGAAGAAGGGGAGGGGTAGAATCAGCTTGGGATCTAGGAGTTATTCCCTATCTCTAATTGATACGATGATCCTGTCCTATATAATATATTACTGGGGCTATTATTTGAATCCTTTGCCAAAGCCATAGGCTCCAATTCAGCAAGTGTGAACTTTAAGCACGTGAGTATCAGGACTCCAACTAATACGTAGAAGTGCGCATCATCTCCCAGAACTAGCCCCTAAATGCCTCATCAAAATCAGTTAATTTTGTATTGTTCTTAGCACTTCAAAACTATTCATGTTTTCCAAATGTATTATTTGCATTTCAATAGTGCCTAGAACCCCCACACATGGCCCAGGATCCTACTGTGCTAGGCACTATTCAAACAAAGACAGCTCCTTCCCCACAGAGTTTACAAGCTCAGTAATACAACTTGCCTGATCGTACTTCATTTCCAATGAAATGACTATTTATATCATTCTTGCTCCTTCATGTAATATAAATACTAAAGAAACTATGCATTAAAGTAAACAGATACTGTAGAGCATGTGCCACGTTTATGCCTTTTAGAATGTCACACCTAGCTTTAAAAAAAAGATTATTTGCCAGAGCATGAGGGTCAGATTTCCCACTGATCTGTGTCAGAGCATCAGTTCACCTCCACATTGCCTTGCTGAGAAGCTGATGGTGCCAGCTCAAAACAGAGAGAAGGAGAAATGTCATATTCCATTTGAACCACCAAAACAGTCTAGCAGATTATAACACTAAAATGCAATATGGTCACATCTGCCTCAGTTTGTTTATACAGTAAAGGGAAGAATATGACTGAACTCAATTTTTTATTTTCTGCAGTCCGGTGATTAAAGCACTTTTCCTTCCACCGAAATAGAATTCTAGACTACATATAGATTTAATAGTGCTAGCCGGTGCCAATCTCATCTCTCAGACCAATGCTAATTTTTATGAGGGTGTATTACATAATTCGAAAGACCTAAAACACTTTTAAAAGTGAGAGGGGAAAATGCAAGTTGTGCATACCATATTGAGAGCTCTTAAAAGGCAAACAGATTGGCCTGTAACTGAGAATTAGGTGTTAACCATCCTCTGTCTAGGGCATCATTTATCATCAGATGTTCAGCAACTGAGATGTGCTTATCCTGTTCTTATTGAAAATTGTTTAAATATTAATGGAGGCCATAAATATGTTTTCTCATTCTTTTTCAGTAATCCATCGACATACGACAGAAACTATTATTGTTCTTTCCTTGATTTTCTTTAGAGAATGTCATCTATTGTGCACAATTAAGCAAAGTAGCATAAATAACCTTTTGTATCAACCTGAAATGTGACTAAAATGACCCTTGGTCTTTATGGTTTAAAGACTGCATATGTATGAAGTTTCCCTTGAAATAAATGCCAAAAAAATGAAAATCTATACAGAAAAGGAAACATTGCCGGGCTTTGCCGACAGTATACAGTAATTATGGTAGTTATGCTAAGGTTTGGTTAATATCCTCTAACAGCACCATATGAAATTAGGATTTAAGATCTTGATTCTGCACCACTGAAGTCAGTGGAAATTTTCTCATTGACTTGAATGGCAGTAGAATCAGGCCCTATATTTATTTTTGACATTTGCATTTGCCAGGCTGAACTAAATTGCTTCCTATTGGATATATTTGAAGCATACTCCCCAAGATTAAAGACCACAGGGTCACTGGCTTTATATGACTCATTTCAAAGTTCAGTCAGGGTAGAAATTAAGGTCCAATGATTATTTGGTTAAATGAAAGGAAATAAAAAGCAGATATATTCAATCCATAATACTGATGTTCACTGTCAGAAATGTGTATTTCCCTGCAAAACTAATGAATTGCATTCTTCTTTTAGAAGTACACAATTTGCTTAGCACATTAGCATTTAGTTTATACATATATGTTTGTATGATTAAACATTAGTGATAGCAAAGAGAAAGTGATTACAAATGGATTTAAACTGCAAGCTGAGTTCCTTAAAGTAGGCTGTTTAGCGTCTCTTAGAATTAACCTGTTTGGATTTAATACACACCACTATGTTTGAAAACTACAAGCAAGCTGGTGAACTAAAAATTTCTGACATACTATTTTTAACAAAATACACAGATGCTTCTACTAGGAATAGAAGCCTGAAAACATACTGAGAGGCATTTTTCCCCTGGGCATGTTTAACATTTTTCGGGGGGAAAGTTGGCTTTAGACACCCATACATGCAGTGGAGGCTCCTCAGGAAAAGCAATACATAGGTTTTGCATATCCTGAGCCAAATCCTGCTCATTTTATTCATTCTGAGCCCAACCCACCAAGATGCTGAACATCCTAACTCCCGTTGGCTACAGTGGTAATAAATAGTAATTAGCACCTTGTTGGACCAGTTCCTCAAGTAGTACCATTGCCATCAAACGATAATTGATAGTAATGGACTACTCACGAGTAAGGCAAGCAGAAATTGGTCCTCTCCTTGGAGTCAGCTGCTAGTAAACTAATTCTGAGGGCACCTTTCCGTGTCAGCTCTTCTTTCCACTTTCAGATGTCATCTGCTCCCACTGCATTTTCAGAGAGAAATCCTGAAAAGTTAAAATTGCATCTGTAGTTGAAATGCCACTGTGCTGGTGCTGTTTACTTGATTTATCAAACTAAGAAATTTAATGAAAGTGTTCAAGAACTGGGGGAAATAATTGAAAATGTAAACTGTATTGGCACTTCTGTTCAATTTCTAAAAGGGTAAATTTTCTCAAATAGTTATGTTTAGAAAGCTATGAAGTGTACCACTTTTTCTATGGCAACAAGGCTAAGAAAAAATGTTGAGTTTACATCATCTAATTGAATTCTATTGATGCAGACTTATGGTAGCAATGATGCTTAAAATATTTCAACGCAAAAGTCTTAGAGTTCTCCTCCCACCGGTAAAATTTGATTTGTGTTATTTTTAAACTCACAGCTCACAAAGTCTTATATGGTTTTCTGAAATGCAGATATAATCAAGGTGCACACAATTGTTATTATTAAAAGTTAGTCCAAAAGGTCAGCCTTTTTATGGTGTTACTATGAGGCAGCTTTAAAATGGAAAATGCAATACAATAAACATGTGGTTTGTATATATAATAATATATGGTTGGTTATACAAAATGCTGTGAGTAGACATTAACATTTATATTATGTAGCATTAGGAGTTGCTTTCTTATAAGTATTGTTTATAGATACTCTATCTTGTCATAACTGTTAAAGATTTGCAGCACCATGTGCTTTCAATATGCACTTTGTGTTGACTCTGTCTCTTGTCAAAGATCCATTCTTGTTCATAAATATCTATATATAGATCTCTCTCTCTCTCTCTCTCTCTCTCTCTCTCTCTCTATATATATATATATATATATATATATATATATATCATATCCTTCCCCCCGCCCTGTGTTCATGCTGGGAAATAAAACAATTTTACTGTTAGCTGAAATAATAGTACAAGGTCTTTACTTATTTGTATATATCAGGGGTCATATGGGTGAGCCCCACGCCCTTAATTCCAACCTCTGACTAAAAAGTCCCAGGCAAAGTACATAGGGCACTGAGACCTTCAGGAATCAATATCTTTACTAGAGAATTGACAATTGTGTGGTGAAAAAGAGACAGAGCTTCTCTAGAAACCATCTCTAAAAGTAATAAGCAAATTTATATCTGGTCTGTGACCGTGGACACCCTCTTATAAGCTTTTTGGAAGGGATAGTGACTATGGGCTGGCACGACTGAAGTGATCTGCGGAGGATTCCCTCCCATAGTGCTATACAGCTTTTTATTTTTTTAAATGAAAGATGCTTTAATGAATGTCATATAAACAGCATTAACATTTGTTAAGCAGCCCAAACATATTATTTTATTTAATGACTTTTTATAAGATAAGAAACCTCGCAAGTAGCTTTTTGTGACTAACACCACATTTCAATTAACAATAAATTATTCACCCGTATATCATAATGTACCTATGCCCACAAAATACAGCTTCCAGGTAGCATAGCCTCTGCTGCAAGAGGCCCTCAACTTACAAAAAGCAATAGAAACTGAAATCCTTTAAAACCTATGATATTATAAAATAAGTATTGCAGAAAGATTGAAAATTGCTTCAATAAATAGCAATATTAAAAAGCAAACAGCAGTATTTAGAGGGGAAGATTATGGGTAATTCTGCATTCAGTGAGGCACAACTGCAGGGTTGAATGGATGGAAAACCCTAGACTAGAATATTATATAAGAATCAGTTCCCCTCATACAGCTTTGAGGTTGAAATGGTCACACAATTAGGCCAGGAGGGTTACACTGTAGAGAGCTTTGGGGGTTTAATGTTATCAGATTTTATATTTGTGGATTTGATGAGTAATGTTTTAACATGTGTGGAAAATACCATCAATGCATTTAGACATTTTGATCATTTCTCTTTGATTAAGACAGCTGAAAAAGTACATTAGGATCATTTGCTTGTTTTTATTTATTTGCTTTTTTAATATTTTCAGTAAACCTACATTTCCTAAGAAACCAATTGTGAAATATCATCTTGTTCCTAACAATGGACTGTAGAGAAATATCTTCAGATTGCAATCATATGGAAGTATCACATATTTCTCTTGATCCTTATTGCAAAGAAACTCCTCAGGAATTTACAAAAGAGGATGAGTAAAGTTAAGAGGATTCTTTATCTATAGCTTTGTTACTTATCAGCTATATTCTTTAATTGAAACTGAAGTGAGCAGCTGTTAGCCGGCTTTCTATTAAACACTAATGTTGTAGATTTGAAAACAATAGACAGTTAATGTTATTTGATTTCTTACCTTCAGCAGTCCAAGGAAACATCTGGCAATGATGCCCATGAAGACAAATGGCTAGTCATTGATGAGCTCATCAAGTTGGCTGTTTAAACGTGTCAGCTTTTATTAGAGTTTACATTCTTATATTCAGAGGAAGGGAGAAGTACAGAAGATTTGGGGAGGGGGATTGGGGGTAGCAGGAGCATGGAGCGTTTGATACCTGTTGGTAACCAGAGCCCTGTTTTATAATGCTATTATGTGCCAGTTTGGATAGATTCAATGCCGTTTAGTCTGGTACTTAACGTAAACTGTTTAAATTGAGAAAGGGTCTAGACATGACTGAATGGCCATCAATCACAAAGGAATCCCTGCTTGTGTTAAGTGGTGGCATCTTCATGGTGGTAGCCAATGCCTAAATAAGGACTTGAGTTAATCTCCTCTATATTATCCACCGAGAAATTGCCATGGGTTTTCTATACTGAAGCTTTGCAGTGCTATAGTCTGATCCGGTGCCTTCTATGCTCCACAGCTGAACACAATGTTCTTGTAGATCTGATACAAGCTAGCAGGGATGCTATCTGACAGCTTGGGTCTCCCGGTTGGGATGTTACCACCAAGCAGAATGTAAGAACATGCTATTCCTCTTGCCTTTCCCAGCCAGAGGATGAAACGCGTAGTGGAACAGCCCGCGTTAGGGGTCGACAGTCCTGCATTCTTCTCTAGAAGCCTCCGTAATGATGCAACTAACAAGCAACTGGAGCTAAGGGGTTTGCGCCCTCTCCTAAGTTTCAGCCGGGTTCATTCACTATTTAGTCAACAAGGACAGGGAAAGAAAACAACTTATGGGAAAGGGATGGCTCTCTTGGCTACTTCTAGCTAACACGTCCTTGCCACCCCAGCTTAGAGAAAGATAGAGCAGAACTGACGGGAGACTTTCCTTTCTGGAAGGGGGAGAAGGATAAATCAGTCCAATTCCATCCATGGCTTTATTTGAGAGGTTTGGGGGAACCACGGGGTCGGCAGTGATAAATAGGGGAAAATCCCCCCCCCTTATGATTCTACCAGCCTCCACCTCCACCATTTACATATCTGGCTGGTGGCTGATTTTTATTCTCAGCACGAAAACTGCAATCTACTTCAATGCATGAATGCAGCCCTGCATCTATTCACCACAGTACAACAGTCCAGAGATTTATTGTACTAAAAAAAAAAAAAAAAACACGGAGAAGAAACGGGCTCTCCAGCCCAGTGAACAGCTCACTGTGATACAAAACTCCTTCTGAACCTTAAAAAAAAAAAAAAAAAATCCCACACACCCAACCTGGCATCCCATTATCAGGGAATTTCAAAGAATCCGAATTAATGAGCCACTACACTTCAGTCTAATAATGCATCTGTTTATAAGGAAACAGACAGATAGTGTCTGTGACAGTGTATGCAAGGTGCACCAAGTCAAAGACAAATCCATAGAGAGAAAACCTTCTACCAGTGAGAAATAAATAACTAGCTAACAATAAAACAGATACTCACTCTTTCAATGACCCAGGAAACGTCTTGCGAAGACCACTTCGCAAATGGATTTAAAGGGTCTACTTCAGGGAGAGGAAAATATTAACCAGTCCGTCTGAATGGGCAGGATTCTCCGGATTTCTTTCATGCTTTTTGATGCTGCTGATGCTGGAGGAGAAGCTGGTTACTTAGACTCTCAGGTTTCTGTGCCTGCATAGTAAAGTGCAGTTAGTAATTTCTCCCTTTGCACAAATCAGCGGCAGCAGCACATCGCCAGGAAAGCAGGGATATTCCAAATAAATCCACTAATTCAGGGGCTGAGCGCTCCAATGTGCCTGCCTGCCAGATGTAACTGTGAAGTGATGTGGAAAAGTGAGCTGGGAGCCTCCCCTGGCAGCTCTTATTGGGCTGATCTCGGAGGCAGGTCTTGCGCTTGGAAATTCAAGTAAGCAAATTTTTTTTTTTCAATCTAGTAAGCACACAACTTTTCTACAAATTTCAGAGCCATTCATTCCCGAGCTCCTTGCCAAGTGCCTTTCCAGCCTGAGGCTGGTGTATTTCACCCAAACGCGCGGGAGGAGGAGAAGCGGAATGGGAGCGGGGGAGGCTAAGATGGGACTGAGGACTGATGGCGATGGCGGGCAGGGGGGCTCCGATCAGAGAAGAGAAAGGGGGAGCAGTGGGGTCTGAGGAGCAGGAGCCAGCGGACAGGGACAGCCAGGGGGAGCAGGGAAGTTGGGGGAGCGGTGGTGGCTAGAAGCGAAGGGGGTGGAAGGACAGCTGGGGGCAGAGGATGCTAATTCTTAGGGGTCCTGGACACAAAGGGGTGGGGGGGGGATGGCAGAGGGGGCTGGGCGGTGGTAGGGTACAAGATTTCCATGAGGGGTCCTGGGAGAGAATGTGGAGGCTGAAAGCCAGGGGCAGCGTGTGCTGAGAAGGGTCGGGGTGCTACAACCCCCAAGGTTCAGGGAAGGGAGTGGGTGGGAGGGGAGATAAGGGAGAAGTCACAAGAGGAGAAGAGTGGGGAGACACGCATCCCAGGGGCAGGGAGAGAGAAACACCCTGGGAGCAAAAGGAGAGGGGAGCCTCCCAGTGGGAAGATCAAAGGATCCTAGGAGAGAAATAGAAAGTCCTCAGGAGGCAGAGACACCCCAAAGTGTGTGTGTGGGGGGAGAGAGAGAATGAGGAGAAAGAGTTTAGGACACAGTGTGGTAGACCCCTCACTTAGTGCCCCTCTGGAAAGGCGCAGAGATACCAAGGTAATGGGAGTGATATAAGAAACTGAATGGAAGAGGATGGGGGAGAGCAGGGGATGGGAGGGGTGGGAAGGGAGACACAAGAAGGCTGGAGCCAAAGGAAGAGGAGGGTTTGGGTGGAAGGGAGAAATGTGAGTGAAATGAGATGGTGCGGGAGGCCTCAGGACAGGAATGGTAAGGAGTTGGTGGGAGGTGCAGGAATAGGTGGAAGAGGAATAAGGGGTGATGGTGACGGGAAGAAGGAGAGAAAAGGAAGGGGGAAATGCAGAGAGTGAAAGAGGGATTGGGGGGATAGAGACCACATAGAAGGAATGAGGGGATATTCTTAATCAGTATTATGAAAACAGACCCTGCAGAAGGAAAATTCAACCAAAATGTTCAGTAGAAGGCTTTGGGAAGAAAGGACAGAGGCCAGGGAGTCATGCTAAGGGAGCTATTTTAAAATCATTTATATATAAAAATAAATAAGGCATATGCATGTGTGCACGAGAGAGTCAGGTTTCTCCCCTATCACTGTAAGCCCTTATCCAGTGTGATACAAGTATAGCTGTGCTGGGTGACCCAATTTTAGAGCTTTAGCATGGGGTGGAACAAGGCTAGGTCCCTTCAGTACAACAAGATGTGGCAGCACTAAGGGACAACTGTGTTGTAAGAAGTTCTCTCGATGTGGTTGGGCCTCTTGGGATTACAACGGACCTTATGGCTCCTAGTTTCTAGTTCCTGTTTGTGATCACTGATTACCTGTTGTGGTTTTATACAGTGCAATCCCCCAGCATGCTGAATGCTTCTGAGAGGTACCGAGCACGCTCAGCTCCCTTTTCACTTTAGTAAGAGGCGAGGGTGCTCAGCCCCTATTTGAAGCGTTCAACACTTATAGAAAGGGCCCATAATGAAGTTCCTGTGCAAAGGATCTAAAGAATTCTGTTATGCAGGACAGACTAGGTGATAATAATGATCCCTTCTGGCCCTAAAAATCTATTAACTGAGTTTGTGTTTTTCCTTTTTTTTTTTTTTCCACATTGGAAGATGTGTGCCTGAATATTGTTTTCACTCTGGAAGATATATACATATGTGAGTGTGTATGTAAAACTCACATGTTTGTGTCAATATATACTTATGTCTGTGTTGTGTTGAGAGTGTTACAGGTTTTTTGGTTTGTAATTCTTCATATCATGGTTCTGAAGGTTAGTTTTATAAAGAAGTATAGTCTGGCACATTTCTGTTGCAGGTCCTTTAGTGCACTGTGACAGAGGAGGGGAAGGGATGTGGGGTAGGACTATAGGGAATAATCTCTTTTACTAAGGAAATGTTTCATTTGGGGATAGTGCTTAACATCTTTTTGCAATGCTGAGGCTAGCTTGTTGTTTTTGAAGGGGTTATGCTTGTTATTTATTTAATTGATTTATTTTTATAGTGACATCATTGGAGGCCTCAAACTTATTCTTTTAAGGGGAACCTCTGTAAACCGCAAACTTGCCTGGGTGTCATGACTGTGTAGGAACAAAGGGTCTTTGAAGACTTGATTATGAATGGGAGGTGAACAATGGAGACCCCTATTCCTACATAGCAGGAGGCAATATGCTGGCTTGGCTTTATATTTATTAGCTCGTTTTAAATGCCAATGACAACTATTGAATGTTTTTATATCTGTTTGTCTAGCTCTGATGGAAAATGCACATCTGCATTGGGGGCTCTGTGACTTTGATGTGTGGCATTTGTTATTATAACAGAATGTAATTTTCCCTGGCAAGTTATTCCAGATAACAGGTGTTTCCCTTTTTGCCCAAAATTTTAATTTTGAAAATCCATAAAATCATCAAAAGGAAACAGTACCTGGCATTTTGAAATGTGAACTTTCCAGGGGCTGGAGGAGGGATACCTGAATTCAATTTTTTCTTCAGTTGCTTCCCCACAGAGTCCAAATGGCTACTTACCTAGCTATAGCTCTGGGCTGACTCCTATTGTCTTGGAAAAGTAATTGCATACAATACTTGTTATTTTTGTTTGTTGGAGCAGGGAATGATGAGACACCTTGTAGTGCAATAGATAACATCAGCAATGTGGCTTCATTTTATTCAGATTTGCATTCAAACAAAAAGGTATCTTCCCCCTCCCCTTTGCTTCCACCAACTGAACAATAATATAAGAATATAGATAATGTCACGGTGAGGGATGAGGATGTTTTGTCTGTACTTCTTTACTCCTGGGTATTAATGACAGTTTCCCAAACACTTTCACTTATATTTAGAAAGCCTTCACATACCTGAAGTTTAATACATTTTATTTATATTGAAAAACAGGAGATTTCTTCATCTTCCAATGTGTGTGTGTGTGTGGGGGGGGGTGGTGGTGGTTTGAAAGAAAAAATATATCTAATAATTCATAGATTCCAAGGCCAGAAGGGACCTTTGTGATCCTCTAGTTTGACCCCCTGTGTAACACAGGCTGTAGAACATCCACAAAATAATGCCTAGGAGCTTTTCTTGGAGCTGGAGATCACTGAGGTATAGGCCAGACCCCTTTTCCTTGGTCACTAGCTAGGAAGGGGGATGACATGGACTGAATAAGATAGCTCTCTGCTATTTATGGATTCCCCTGTAGTGGCAAATCCTCATATGGCAGGTTAAGACTTCGCAGACCAGAGGATCTTGCCCCATATTTCTAAACTAAAAACTTTATTGTGGGGGAGAAGGAAAGGTGAGAGTTGGGGAATGGGACTTTTTTACTTCAAGAATTCCACCTATGCTAATACACTCTTGTTAAAATCCTGTGGTGCTGTTGAGTATGCTAGCTATAGATTGTTTCCCCTTTAAAAAATAAATTCTAAATGTTGTGGTTACGTTCCATACCCAAAGGAAAGCAGTGGCAACTAAAAAGGGAATATGCTTTTTAAATTAATAACTGCAATCAAGGAAGAATAAAGAGCATCAGATGTGAAATGTAGGTGAATAATTAAAGAATTGTTTTAAAATGTGGGTGCCTCCTGTATACACATACTATTCCACAGTTTAATGTTTGAAAATTGGATCTCTGTGCCAGGACATTTCACACAGAACCAGCTTTTGACTGATCAGGACCCCCAGGAAATAGAGGTTATTTACTTTTCTTTGTCAGGAAAAGATTTTTTTCCCCTCCATAATATTTTATTCTTATCATGAATAAGGAGGATGGTAAACCTAATGGAACTTCTCATGGTCACAGAGGCAGAAACTGTCTGGTTTCCTTCTAAAACTGTATGGAATATAATAGACTACAAATAGCTTTTCATCCTTTTCAGCTTTTGAAAAAGGGGTTGTTGATTATTTATTGTATATTTGCCTGCTTTTCAACATTAAAAGAAGTGCCGTAAACTGTGGAGAAGACAGCTGAGAACTCAGGCCTTATTGAAAAAAAAAATCAATAGAAATGGCTTGAAGTGAGCTCATAGGGGGGTAACTCAACAAACAATCAAGCCTCACAAGGACTGGCCGGTGATGAAAATGATGAACATCATATCATTAATAATAATACAGAAGTCAAGAACCTGAAACTGGGGGAGAGGGGGAAGAGAGGGGAACCCACTATGTTAATTAATTCCTGATACTCAGAGTTTAACCCATGAGATCTTTCAGTGAAAGATTACTTCCTTCAGCACAATATTTGAAATGTCAGTGACTGAAGTTAGTTGTGGATATGTTATGTGAGCCTGATCCAGTGTCCACTGAGGCTCCCATTGAATTCAGTGGGCTTTTGATCAGATCCCATGTTTATTCATTCTAAATGCTGCACATGAATTTCCACAAGCAATACCACTTAAAAAATAAGCAAGTATTAAAATAAAAGTTATGCAATTGTTTGTTATGATTGTTTATTTCACCATTTCACTAATGTCTCAGAGAGCTGCCTCCTTTTCTCAGGCAATACTCAGATTTTACACATAGTTCTTACTTTTTACTCAAAATTATGTGCAGCATCAAGCCCTCCTTTGATTTTCTTCAAAGATTCGTTTCATAGGATATTATTTGTTCCTTGGCTTTTCAGTATAAAACGCAAACTTTTACCTATAAATGGAACTCCACATGGACATAAGGATCTGATTGCAGCACCAAGGCCAAAGGAATTTGAAGTAACTTAGTCAAAACCAACATGCTTCTTGCTTTCATGTGCATTTGGTAACAAGGGAATATAATTTGTATTTGATGAGACCATTTATAAAAGTCAAAGACTGAGAAAAGAAAAGAAGAAAGGTATGCAATGTTTCTGAATGAGATGTGCACTTTTAGTGGTTCACAGAGCTAATGCAAACATAACTAATGGTGCAAACAGTTTCTTATCACCTTCCTGCACCTTTCAAAATATACTTGCAAATGGTTTGCATTCCTGAGTAATTTACTATGAGAAACAGTGATCACTAAGTGCTTGGAAAATTATTGAAAGACAGCCGATACTTGTAAAAGCATTATTAAATGATACTTACAGCAGGCACTAGGGAAAAAGGCAAAACATGTAAGAGGCCTTTGATACTAGGTATTTGTCTTTATGCATTGACTGCAGTTCCTGATTTATTTAAGCTGGTACAGCTATAAATAATCTTTCTTTCTGAGAATCCTACCTAAGTGAATGGTTTTTACAGGAGTATATTTTCATAATGGTCAGGTGTCAGAAGTGATAAGATTCAGCCACCACCACAAAAACTTGAGAGTGGCAGACTTTAGAAAAACACTCTCCCAGTGACCAAATAAGGGGATTCTTTCTTATTTAAAAGTATTCTTTTTGCACTCTAGTCTTCTGTCACAGAGGTCTCAGCAAATACCAGTTCTATTTCCTTGTTACCGAAGGCATGTGAAAGCAAGAAGCACGTTGGTTCTGACTAAAGTTACTTCAAATTACTTGGGTTCTGATGCTGCAATCAGATCCGTATGTCCATGTGGAGTACCATTTATAGTCTCTGGTATGGCACACAGGTGCAAAGGGTGAATTCAACTGCAGGACTGGCGCCTCTGTATCCTTAGTGAATTATTTTCCTTTCACCTAAATTCCTCCATTTAGTTTGTTCAAATATACATATTTCTGAATCCGCTCCACTGTCTGGTGGATTTCAATGTCAAAATATGGAAGAAAAAATAACTATTAATTTGCACAGCAGAAGGTTTTCAGATTCACCAATTATATTATAGAATGTATATAAATACAATAATATATTAGCAAGTTTCTTATTATTCCTAGAGTACTGTTTGGAATTTTGATTAGTTGTCAGATTGACTATTAGGAAAACAGACATTGTTTTTATGTGAAACACTAAGATCAAGACAAAATAAAAAGAAAGTTGTATCAAACAAAGCAATCAACTTACCTATTTTTTGTTGATTAATGCTTTGGATGCGATTTGAGCATCCTAATTCTTTGCTTTTAGCTTCCACTGTATAAGCAAGATACAGGTAACTTGTTCCTTTTCAGTGGCTACGGAAATATCTTTTGCTCTACTTCAAGTGCCCTCTAGCGTGCAGTAACTAAGCAAGTTGCAATCTAAAGGAAGGATTTTTTTCTAACAGTCACTCTTCCAAATCCCAGAGTAATTTGTAACACTGTTTTCCCTCCTCAGAGGACATATAAACTAAGTTTTCACTGTATTAATTGTTTGTGTATATATAAACATATTGTCTCTTTTATATAAGCAGAGCACTGAGTGACTCTCTCAGTTTGCTCTGACATACTTTTCAGTCACATAGAATTCAATAATCTTTTAAACCAAATATGCAAGGGTGCCTTAGGAGTATGTTTCCTAGCTACACAGCAAAACCAGAACCAACTCTTCCCCTCCCCCACATGCAAGTTATATAACCAGCAGCAAAATACACTCATAAGCCAAGATTTTCAAAAATAGGAGCCTAAAGTTAGGCTCCTGAGTCTATTGATTTTCGTAAGTGCTGAGCACCAACTGATGCTTCTACTTTTGAAAATGTCTTTAATTTTTAAGAGGTTGCAGGCAAAAAGGACTTTTATAAAACATATCCTGTAATACATAAAAGGATACATCTAAAACTACACTACTATTGTACAACTACGTACAACCCCAATTCTGATTAGCATGTTTGGATAATACCATAATACACAAATAATAAATAGGTATTGTTTTAGAATGTGTTTCAGGCTTTTTTTAAATTGCTACCTATGCTATACAAACAAAGGGACAGCCAAAGAATTACTGATATACACATACAGTGAGGGAGCACCATGGGACTGCATCCTTCCTCAAATCCAAGTCACTAGTTCGGGTACCTGTTCAGATCATGCGCTGGTTCAAAATACCAAAGTTACTTGGCTGAACATGTTGTGTTGTGTCAGCCAGTGACAGGAAGTACTGTACTGAGTCCAGACACAATGCTTCTTCTCCACAACAGGAGGCAATCCATGCAGCTAAGCTGTTTAACGGCCACATCAGCAGGATGGAGAGGAGAGAGGTGCCTGACAAGAGATAGAGAGGAAATAGAGGATGCAAAGAAAGAACTTTGAGAGGGAACAGGCAGTGAGATGCTAAAGAAAGAACAGGAAGGAACACTGAAAATGAAGAGTGAAAAAAAGGTGTAGTTTAACATGTGGGAAGAAAAGTGAAAAGGACAAAACTTCAATAAGAAGCAAAGCATCCATATTTCTTGTGAAATGACAATATTTTCAAACGAACATGTTTTTCAGACTTTTTCTATGGATAGTCACCATAAACCTGACCCTGAAAAGGTATTTAGGCACTTAACTTCCACTCTCTCAGCCACATACAGATGCTCACATACAGATCTGAAATTCAGTTTCTTAAGAGTTCATGAATCTATGAAATTAATATTTTATTCTAACTTCCTTTCCCCATTTTTCACTCTGAAATGACTGCAGTGCCAGTGTCTTGCTATAGTTAACAAGAAGGACTTTGCCATGGATTTCCATGAAGTTTCTAAATAAAGCTACTTTTTTATGGACCTGAAAACCACAGTTGGCCTGTGAGCACAGATGCAGCCACCATGTTATGGGGACATGCTCCTTTAAGACTAGAGGTTGCTGGAGTTGTGATGCAGAGTGGTCACTTGACTAAGTATCATATGACTACTTGTTGGAGACTAAATAGAGCAATTCTCCTCGATCAGATTCTGAGTGTAGTGCCTCCATGGGAACCTGGCAGGAGGCCTAGGAGATAGGTAGGAATGGCTCCTCCAGGAGAAGGGCATGTCCTCTCCCTCTTCCTGCTTTCTGGAAGCTGGAAGGTCCTCTCTTGGCTGTTACTTTGATCCTGTTTTGGAAATATCCTTAAGTTAACATAGACTCATAGATTTTAAGGTCAGAAGGATCATCAGGATCATCTAGCCCGACCTCCTGCACATTGCAAGCCACAGAACTTCATCCATCCACTCCTGTAATAAGCCCTTAATCTTTGGCTGAGTTACTGAAGTCATCAAATCAGGATTTAAAGACTAAGTTATAGAGAATCCACCATTTACACTGGTTCAAACCTGCAAGTGACCTGAAGGGGACCAGAAATGGCATTGTATTTTACCTCTTCAGTTGGTGTGCCTGGCCCCTCACCTATGTGTAGTAAGGAATGCAAGAATGTACAGCCTCAAGATAGAGGTGAAACAACAATAGCAACAGTTACTGATAGAAGTGGATGGAAAATGAACGATAGATAGCATGTGCTTATAGGCCAGTAGTCTATTACAAGGCCCCTCTAGGATCCCAGCCTGCATGTACTGTGTATTTACCTGAGTAACTCACCTTAAGGATAAAGGGAACTGCATGCATACATTGAAGAGAACTGAAAACTTATGACAACACAGACAAACCTAAATTTGGCTACTAGTCTTTTTACTAGTTGGACTATCATTCCCGAAGGTTGTTACACCCATCAGAAGTATATTCCTATTTAGCAAAGTATTGTTACCAGGGCTTTTATTTTTATTTGTTTAAAAAAAAAAGTTGAAAAAGGAAGTCAACATATCGCCCATAAAGTGACTGTCCCTATGAATTGCTAATATTGAAGATCCCAAGCTGATACTGTAATAAGGATTAAGAGGTGATATTGTGGTGAAAATAAAATATCCACTTCCTCTAAATATCACTTTATAATACCTGTACAACAAATATCACTGATGAAAGAGAAAATACATTATTTAAATCCCCCATGGCTTAATGCTAAAGTACAGGACTTTTTTTCTTTTTCAATAAATGGCTAACAGTGTACAGTGTAGAGAAACAATCACTTGACTATACAATACAAATTTAAATGCCTGTTATGGAGGCAACTGAGTAAAATGTCCATATAGCCCTTACAAACAGATGTTCTAAGGTCATTTCAGAGCTTAGTAGGTTGCACGTATTATAATATTATTAAATGCTTGGTACTGCAATAAAACAAAACGGCTAAGAGCTGTGGACAAGATACTGTGGATAATAGGACTAGTTCAGCTTAGATGGGAGAATGATCTAACTCAATGTAATACTTCTTGTGAGACTAACATAAGTTGTAATACATGCCAGGAGAAGAAACAAAAGATGTGGGAATCCTTCACTACATTCCTCAAACCTTCAGCTTCAGCAAACTTGCTATTCTACCTTCAGTTCTAATCCTGCATATATTCATCCATGTCTGTCTGTCTGTCTACCCTGTCATATCTGTCAACACCTTCATGGCCTAATCCAAAACTCATTGGAGTGAATGGAAAGACTCCGATTTCTCTTCATTAGGCTTTGGATCAGGCTCCATGAGATGGTCTTTCATCTAAACAATAAGCAGCGTGACATACAATTTATAGCAGGGATGCTTTACAAATTTTGGTAAGACAAGTGGAGCTATTCAAATGGTAAAAACAACGAGGAGTCCTTGTGGCACCTTAGAGACTAACCAATTTATTTGGGCATGCCACAAGGACTCCTCCTTGTTTTTGCTGATACAGAGTAACATGGCTACCACTCTGAAACCTGTATGCAAATAGTGTTTATTAAGGGACTGATCTCTCAATTCTTGTGCACTCCAAACTACCACCAACTTAAATCAGAATGTGCAAGTAAACTGATACATTAATAATTATTTGTACTGTGGTTGCAGCTTGGAGTTCCGGTCATGGACCAGAACCCTGTTGTGCTAGGTGCTGTACAAACAGAATAAAGAGACAGTTCCTGCCCCAAAAATGCTTGTAATCTAAGTCTAGGTGATACAGCTAGAGGACCACATAGACCTAATGAGACAATATCAATCAGCATGACAGCCAGAAGACTGGGCAGTTGTGGGATTAAAACAAAACAAAAATCTTAGTGATTCAGAGTAAAAGAAGTCAAACAAGTTAGAAGATAAAATCATTTTCACATATAGAAAATGATGTACCCAATCCTGAAGCTGCTAAAGGGAAGTAAATTGGAATTACTTATGGATTGGGGCTCCAGGATTGTGCCCTGAATTAGAATATTAAATATAGCAAAATTATTTGCATATGATGTGCACTACAACTCAGTATCCTCATACAGGGCCTAATTCGACTCCCATGGAAGTCAATGACAAAGCTCCCAATGAATTGCTTGGGAATCAGATCAGGTCTTCTGTCATTATAACTAAAGTAAAACATACAGGGCCTGATTCACCATTGTGGCAGCTCCAGTTTTATATTGGTGTAACTCCATTATAATTCACTACAATTGGAGTAACACAGTGATGAATAAGACGCATCTTTTTGAAATTAAAATATCTAATATTCATCAAATATTTAGAAGAATATAAAACAAATAATTGTGGCAAACATTGCATAATAAAGATGAAAGAGAAAATTATCCTTTTGAATTGTTAAGCTGACGAATAAAGACTATTACATTAATAAGACTTAATTGTATCATTAAATATTTAAAATTACTTCCTCTAATAAATGTTTTTATTTAACATATTTCCTTTTTTATCTATTACTTTAGTAACAATCCTATAGAATGTGAGCCAAAAAACCCACAAAAAAACCCAGCAGAACTGTTTGCATGTCTACCAAAAAGGGTTGCTTATTTCATTGTGCTTCTACAGGTAATGGGCAAAAAAGGAGACATATGTTACCATCCCCAAGTCCAGGTAAACTGCAGGAGAGTACAATATTACACTTCCATTAAACTGAACTCTCTGGCTGCATGCGGCAGGTAGGTGCTGCTCTTACACTGAGGATTTTCTGACATTCTCCCACTCTTGCTGTAGCTCCAGCTTGGCTCCACAGATGGTAATAACTAGCATAAGTAAGTCTCCTATGGCAACCTGTGTTTTTACTTCCCTATCATTGTAACTGTAATAGTGGGTCTGATCTAGTACTCCCTCTCTTGTTACCACCGGTACAGAAGCACTAGTACTAGAACAAGAATTGGGAAATTTCAGAAATCATCAGTCTACATTCAAGACAATAGAGGGGGCAGTCTGTGGAGAGAAACAGCAGTCCATCCCTGCAGATCCAGGCCAGCCCTACAAAATGCCCGCCTCTTTCTCGCTCACCAATTCCCTCCCTTGAACAATCTCTGTCTTGATTCATCTCCCTGCATCTGTGTCCTAGCCTTCTCGGAATTGGGGATGGGATAGGGAATAGAAGTCTGAAGCAGCATTACTGCAATGTGTCCCCAAAGCTGTTGAGGTTTGTCCATCCTTGTAGAATTAAAAAGTCTACTTACCTTCAGTATCTTCTAATTTTTTTCTCTCTATCTTCATTCTAAATATGTACATATATCCAGATAACCTATGTATATCATAATTTTCCTTTGAAAAGCTATGCATTATAATATATATCTGCAGAAATAGTGATTAAAACCAACAAAAGCTAACAAATCAAACCATAACATTTTTTCTCAATGGACTTATCATAAAGAGATGCTGATATGTAGCCCTTCACTGAACATTGTAAGAGTTAAGGTCTACACAAGTAGAATATCCTACCTCTTTAGCTGCTGTACTGTCATGACTCATTCTTTCAGTTTTATCATCTTCTTAGAATGCTTTGCTTCTCTATTTCTCCCTCCCCCCCCCACTTTATTTCTCTAACATCTTTTAATATCTCTCTCCTCATTTTTCCCCATTCACCTTCCTTCTATACCCTGGCCTTCTTTGAGATAATATCCTCCCTCTCTCCCCGCCCCACCCTCTTTGTTTCATCTTATTTATTGTGATCACAGAAAACTGTTTTCTGGCACACAAAAGAACAGGGCTGCTTGCAGAAGTACTGTCATTATGCACTGCAGGTAGTGTGTAGAATATTAAGGAATCATGTAAATCAACTCCCTCAGTCCAATCTTGCATGCTTTTGAAAACTCTGAAGAATATTCTTCTTTTGCTGAGATCAGTTTACTTGTTTGCACATTGGACAACTGTCATCTGCAACAAAATAACATTTATTTTCACTTGGCAGCTGTAGAGTGCACTGGAGATGTAGAATCTTCTAATTAACATGTATGATGCTGCAAATATAAAAGGGGCCATCAACACATATTCTATTACCTATAGCTGACAGTCACACTGTAAAATATCTTTTTTCCTTTCACTGCACAAGTAAAACATAGAACTACAAAGGAGGAAATAGAGTATCAAGTTTTAACTCCAGTACCTTTCTCTTACCATTCTTCCAAGAACCTATTTATCAGGTTACTTTTCTGTAACAGTTCCAATTAAATCTGCCAGTCGTGACAAATGCCGGGTTACGTCATGGAACTAAGACTCAAATGACAGCAGAAATACTGAATGAATATTCACCTGCATTTTGTTTTAAGGAATCATTCCTTTCAAGCTACAAAAGTAACAATGTTAGGATTTTTGTTTCCATTTGGAGAAGCTCATAAAAATGGCAGTGTCCCTGACTTTATAATTAAAATGCTCATTAACATCATCATGAGTGGAGGTTTCTCAGGTAAGACACTCAGGCCCACCCAAAAATTGGTCCCTTTCTTGATAAATATTTGCATACACATGCAATATAGGCAGTATTATGGAGTGTAGTGGGTTAGCGGTGGTCCCTCCTCCTCTGGTTCAGTGGGAGGCCACTCTGCCTCACTATGTCAGGCATTGCCCACGGGAATTAGCAGAGGAGTAAACAGTCTAAGGCTTTGGCCCTTAGGCAGGGCAGAGCTGCAAAGGTATATGGCAGAGCACCAAACAGTCTAAAAGTTTCCAGCCCTCAGGCTAGGGCAGGGCAAATGAGCAGTCTGAGCTCTGGGCCTCAGAAAGGGGCAGAGCTACAATTAGTCTCCAAGCTCTCAAGCAGGGTGGGGCACCAAACAGTCTAGGAACTCAAGCTTCCACCAAGGCAGAGCACCATCAGTCTAGGGCAGGGGTGGGCAAACTTTTTGGCCCAAGGGCCACATTGGGGTTGCAAAACTGGATGGAGGGCCAGGTAGGGAAGGCTGTGCCTTCCCAAACAGCCTGCCCCCCCCCTACTTTCTGTCCCCTGTCTGCCCCCCCCCGGGACCCCACCCCATATCCCCCCCCCCTGCTCCCTGTCCCCTGACTGCCCCCCTCAGAACCTCTGCCCCATTCAACCGCCCCCTGCTCCCTGACAGCCCCCGGTGGCCCCCCCAGCCCTTATACAACCCCCTGGCCCACTTACCATGCCGAGCAGAGCATGCAGAGCAGCATGTCTGGCTGCTGCGCCGGCCGGAGTCAGACACGCTGCCTCTCTGCTTGGCAGGAGCACACAGCTCCGCCGCCCAGAGCACTGCCTGTGCAGTGGCATGGCTCTGCAGGGGAGGGGTTGCCTGACATCTTGTCTCAGGTAGACAGCAGACAAACACAGGCCTCACGGCCTAAAGTCGGGAGGTGGCCACCCCAGGGGTGGGGTTGCCGGGGGACCCGGACCCACCAGTCCCAGCCCAGGGCCCTAATAGCAGTGGAGTGTTCCGCCACTGGGTCAGTGGGGAACCCAGCCGCAACATGGTGACTGGGTTTCCAGCAGCAATGCAGCCAGACTGGGGTCAGATGTCCCTGGGCCACTTCCTCTCCCCCCCCTTGGGGTGCACCTGGATCTGGGGGGGTCCTCTGTTTCCTGAGGGTAGATGGCCAGCAGTATGCCTAGCAAGTCCTCAGTGCCTAGGTCGGCTGGCAGCTACAGAAGCTCTGGCCAATCTTAAGCTCAGCAGGGCTTCTCTATGGTCTCCAGGAGTGGGCAGAAAGTATCTATATCCTTTGGCGGCTGCAGCACAACTGAGCTCCAGGACCCACCCTTTATATTTCCTGTCCCACCTCCTGACTTCTGGTGGGAGAGATGGGCACAGCCTGTATCTGCTCACCTGGGCTTAGAGAGTGGGCCCTCTCCCACTCTGGATCAGTGGGAGGCCACTCCACCTCGCTACAGGGAGCTAAGGATACTTCACATCTTGCAGGATTGCTTCCTAAAACACAAATTACACTGACTTCAATGGGACTAAAGTAGTAGTTATCCACATTGTTTGCTGTATAGTTCAATATAGATATGTATTTGGCTTAGTGTATGGTTTTCACACCAAACTCTCTGTGAAAGTGCCCTCAGACAGACTTTTAGTCTCCAAACCACAAATTGCTGCACACCCTCACCCGGAGTTGTCTCATACATAATTTAAAAATAAATGCAAAAGTGAAGCTAATGTTAACAATGCGATAGCGAAGGCTGACAGTGTAATAATTTGTTTCCTAATGGAATAAGTAGAGTTATCCATAAGGAAATATAAATATGAACTCATGAGATTACTTGTGATGAGTAGAAACAATCTCAGTGGCCTGCAGAAGTGACTTCTTTTACAGCACTTGCAGATAAATATGCTTGACACCATGGACTTGACATGTTTAAATCACTCACGGAAGTGGTACTTCTGATAATGGCATAGTTAAAATACTCAAATTAAAAAAAAAATCTTAAATTAATATTGCAAATGAAAATGGGATTAGCAACAACATTTTGACCACAAGGCTTTCTTTGGAAATGATCCCTAAAGGGAAAACCAAGTAAACTGAAAGATTATTCCTTGGTATGTCTATTTCTTAGCTTGTGGTTCACCCTGTTGTATATCATATTTGTGCTTTATTTAAAGGCAGAGAAAGGACTCCCAATCTGTTTCATCTTTCCCTTGTCTGTTCCTTTTACCAGACCAGCAATAACTCAAGATAACTTTGCGCAAGAGCAGCCCCATGCTCTGCTACACATTTTTCATTACCATAGCTGAGGTGTGAGCAGTCTGTAGAAGCAAACAGGCTGGAGATACAGCAAAAGAACTTGGCTGAAGGGTGAGAAAATGAGATGGTCATTAGTGACAAAACTCTTAACATCTCACCACTATTTGGTGCTCATTGTAAAGTGAGTTTGTGGTCTCAGTCCTTTGTCCTAGAGATGAGCTGTTCACATCACAAAACCACTGCCACACTGGCGCTGAGTGTTAACCATTTTGGCAGCTTCAGCTGAGAGAACATGGACTGAATTGGAACAGAGACTGCACTCCCCTGTCCCCAGAAGCAGCCTCTCTAGGTCAGGATTGAGGCACACTAGCAGGGCTACATGAACAAGCGTTCACTGCTGCTACCCACACTGAACCTGTTCTATGAATAGACAACTCCATTCTCCAGGCCTGTCAATCTGTCACCAAGAGACAATGGAAAAGAAAATTAAAAGGTTGTGATGTTTTCTTCTCCAAAAATAGGATTTAAGTCATCTCTAAAAAGTGCAGTTGCTTGGATGCTTTCACTCAGATTCCAAAGCCTGTTGATATCTCCCTATTTCTCACTAGTACCGAGCTTCCTGTTGGGAATGCTAAAACCACATAAGCAAATCAGAATAAGTACCTCTATTATAGCCCAGGATATAAAGATGCAGAGGTGATAAAGATATTAATGCAGAGATGAAAAGAAGAAAACACAGATGTAATTTTACCTTTTTGTTTTTCCCTTTGCTGTTGTTGATGGCATTAAAAATGCTAATGGCTCTGGTTCTCCACCTCTGGCTCAGATCTGTCAATGAAGAGAGCAAGGGTTAGTTCGTCTGTCAGTGGCACTGCTATCTGGAATGACAATTCAGGTAACCCAGTCTCAAATTTTGTCATGCAACTGTATAAACCAAAGGATCTTAAATTCCACTGGAGAAGAGGGCTTGTGGAAAGTATCCTAAAGCAGACAAATGGATGGCCCAGTAAGTCTTGAATGTTTCCATCTGTACTCTTTATCTGTAAGGGTGGAAAGAAATTAGTGAATGCCACTGTCCACTTTACCCGCAATAACACAGCCCGATGGCATCAATATAAATTGAAAAAAGATCCTGCTGTATTAAAGCAGAATAAAAGATTTAATCAGCTGTGTGAGCAGCGTGGTGCTTAGTAACGATAGGCCTGACCCTGTGAGGTGCTGAGGGCCTCTGGGAAGCCAGGGAGTGGAGAGTGCTCAGTACCTCCCAAGCTCAAGCCCTTTGCACTGCGACATTTGCAGTTCAGTCCCTCTGTAGATTAGGATTGATTTTCCTTGTCTCAGAATGCACCCAAACTGTAACCTTGAAATTGTCATCCAGCCCTCGAATACGACCATCGAAGTAGTGGATGCAGCATAGTCTTGAGAAGCTGCAGAAGGAAAACCAGAGGTTCTGTACCAACATACTATACCACATACTATATTTACCAACATACTATATAACAACAGTGGATTTAAGTGTAGCAAGGTAGTGTATATATATATGTATGTAATTTGCTTTTTCTTTATGAATTAAGAGTATAGTGTATTCATAATTTTTTTTTGGAAATACATACTGTTTGCATATGCATTTTTAAATGAATTTAAATAGACACTCCAGGGTGCAAGTAGCTAGAAAAACTTCATGGGAATAATCTGGTTACCCTCCCAAGGTTGGAAATGCATCAAGCCTTGCTAGGGAGCAGTGCGGCGGCAGCAGCAGCAGCCTTACCTATCTTGTTGTAACATAAATGATGATCATGCTCCTTCTTCCCATGGGGCAGCTGGGGCTTGTTGGTGGGAGGAGTGATATAGTAGTTGGCCAAGTTTGCTGGTTTCATTACAGACGTGGTGAGTTTTCTACTGAAGTTGTTAGAGTTTTTGTGATCAAATGAATCAAGAACTCAAAGCACGCCACAGGAGGTGTGCTCCCTGGGGACTCTAGAAACTTCTGTTTAGAGTTCACTGAAACCATAGTAACTTAAAATGACAAAGATCATATAACCATACTCAGACTTTTGAAACAGACTTAGCATAGCTTTGATATGCATCTATATCTTTAATACCGATTGAGCGCTTTAGGATTTGCTATTATTTATTTATTCTTCATTTATAATGTAGCAGCACCCACTATACACTTGGTTCTGTGCAAATATATAGGAAGACAAGGTCCCTGGCCCAAAGAATTTACAATCTGAGGCCCAATTCTGAAGAGGCAGATCCCTGCATCCACGAGGAATCAGTTACAGGATCAGTGTCTAAAAATATGAAGAAGAAAGAAAAAAAACAGGCAAAGGGGGATGAACAATAGAGAATCCTGCTGCAGTATAGAAGGTCTCTCATTTGTAGCTACTGTTCTGTTGTTTAATACTGAGGAAGAGAACATGAAAGTCAAACTGAATCTCTTAGCCCTCCTGGGGGAAAATAGTATGAATAAGATTAAAATGGAAAGAAGTATGGATGTGGTGGGGCAAACCCCTTCCTGTGACTATGTTAGTTCTAGTTATTTAGCTAGCATACAAAACCCAGCGAACTAACAGAGGTTCGTGCGCACACTTATGATTTAGTGTTTGTCACTTCTGATAGCCACAGGTGTTCTTTCTTCAAGAGGATTTTAGCAAATGTGCCTGACTCTGTGACATCTGGATGTTGTCCCCAGACTAACAAGAGGTAGCTTTTGCCACTAGGCTCTTTTCTGGCAGATGCACTTATTAGTACTGTTTATTTCCCTCCCTGTAAAACTGCGAACCATTACCTTCCATTTAAAAAAAAGGTATAATCTCATCTCTCTGCATTTAGACCCTTACGTTAACCAGATTCTGATTTACTACTTCTCCCTACAGAAAGTTGTTCATAAATATTCTTACCTAGTAAGATTGTAGGGCCAAATCATATAAATCAGTGTAGCTCCCCAGAAATCAATAAAGAAGTGTTCTATACCCCAGTAACTCAGGACACTGGGGCAGGAAGAAGAGATTGTGTTTTAAGCAGTGAGGAGAGAATGTGAGGTGCAAGGCAGCTGTTTCTGGAGGGCAGAGGTATCTGACCACAGATTGCTGCAAAAGAGATTTGCCCATGTGCATTTTGCTACCACCCTCATTAGAAGAAACAGAACTTGTGCGCAGTATTTAAAGAAAAAAATTCCACTAGGAAAACACTGGACTCCACAGCACTGATTTCCACTCCACAAGGGACACTGAACTGATAGCCCCAAAATTCTACCACCACTCAGCAAAGGGGTGGCAATACTTTTTTATCTGCTGACCTTGATGAGACCACACATACGATTTCATACACAGTTTTTGTTACCTGAGTGTCAGAAAGATTAACAAAAGCTAGAGTGAAGAGAGCCCCACAAAATGTTATTTTTTCCACTTCTATCATTTTCTCTAGCCCATTAAGTGGATAAAATAGGTATAGTTTGGCAAACAGCTAACAGTTACTAAAGGTGGCCACAATAACTGCATGCATTTTAAAAAGTGTGAACGCCAAGGATTGCAGGGGGAGATGGCAGGGAGGTGGGGGTGGTGGACATCCAGTGCAAGGGGGTAGAGCTAGGAACAGTGAAATGGAAACATTGAACATTCCAAATTAAACAATAATGTATTAACAGGGGGATCTGATGATTAAATATGTCCAGTCCATTTCTAATTTCTCTCATTTCTTTCATGTGTCTTCATCATGAAGTCCATGTACAACATTTTATATTGATAACCAATTTTTACAAGACATTTTTAACCATTTTCACTATTTTTGTAACATAACCAAAAGTTAGATTTTTCAAAGCTTCAATTAACAGCCAGACTGTATCTTGTAACTTGGCTGAGAAATACTTTCTAGAAAACAATCCAGTTTTTTGGCAGACCATCTGACGAGTTCACAACTTTTGATCAAGCCTTACATTATGTGTCATCAGTATTCTTTTGTTCATCTAGTACCTACCAATTTTGCTCATCAAAACCTAGTACTGTTTAAAATGTGGAAGAAGGTTGGCATGCTTTGTGGGCCATTTATGGAAATCAAGAACAGGATTTAGCATTAATATACATAAAATGACTAGATATTATGCACCACAGATCCAGATCAGGTTTAGCTTTTTAAACCCCATGGTATAATGTAAAGCATTCTCTCACTGAGGGACAGAAAAAAAAATCAGGTGAAGAAATAATTACAAAATGAAAACGTAATTCAGTTGAGGATACGTAGTATATTAACATTCTCATCACAGCAGGATGTTGGTAAATAAGGCTTACATCTATTAATACTAATTTTTAAAAACAAAAAGTAACATTCAGACTGTAAATGTAAAATAGCAAATGTACTTTATTTCTAGTGCTAAGATAGCTACTAGAGGACTGTAGCCTTAACCCTTCTTATGCAGTGGTACTTTCAGAGTTCACCTGCTAAAATGAGGGACTGGGTCACTATATAGACTTCAGAACACAGGAAAGACTACAGAATGGGATTTCGGTAGTACTGGGCCAGTAAGTAGGACTATTTGCAAAGCAACCAACTACTTATGAGGATGGATGTGAGAATCTGGCTGATAATAGAGCATGTTATTCCCTTTTCATCATTATAAATCAATGTCCTAAAATTAGCTTAGGATGTACTATGCCAATGGAGGGTGTCTTTTAAAAGAGAGAGATAAAAATCAAGGTCCTGATTGCCTGTGATAATTAAAGATCCCATGACACTCTATAAATATACAAAGATACTAACCCAGTGCCATTGCCAAAATCCAACATGTGATTACATCCTGTCTAGTTAAATTCCTTTTGAGGTGTCAAATGGAAAAAAAATGCTTTCACTTCCTGTCCTAAACTTGTACTGGATCCTTGCGCTCTCGAACAGCTGTGTTTTATCCCATAAATTATCCTTGTGTATAGTTTGCATATCAATGTGTTATAATTATGCAGTGTTTATGGATCATATGGGATGACAAGTTTAAGGTCATTACTGTAACAAGTCTGCTGGCTTGTGTTACTGGTCAATAAGTTTCTGAGAACTGAAGTTCCCACATGATCTGAAGATTCCTCTTTTCCAGAGAATTTTTTTCATGCTCGGGTTATTAGAGGAAAAATGCTCATTGAGTATTCAGCAAGTTTTATAGCTGTGCTGGAACAAGTCTGAGAGTCTAATTATTGGGGTTCAGTATCTTACTATGGCGATACTGGCTGTTGCCATAACTACGTCAATCATTACTACTTTTCTAGGATGATTTGCAGATGGCAATTTTTCTCCACAGCTAAGGTGCTATGATCAGTGTGCAGCTGTGAGCCAGTGAAATGCATTCAAAAGAGGCACATCCAGGATCAACACTCCGTTGGGTGAGAGTTTTCTATTTATTAATTTCTCTTGGATGCAGTGACATTGATTTTAATGGAGCTATGCGAATGCACACTGTCTGGGGATTGGGACCAATGTTTTCAGAGTTAACCACAAATGTTCCTTTAACAGGATGTCATTCTGTTGTCGTTAGGCCCACGTTCAGGAGTACAGTCAGTTCTCGCCTGCTTGTTCTTCTCCCTATTCTTTCTTTTCAGCTGGCCACCTGCAATGTCAATATACCTGGAAAGGGGAAGGAAGGGAAAAAAACAACATAAAATCAATCCACCAGGGAAGCTTTTTTCCCCTCTGCTGTGCATTGATCTCCCAGAGTTATTTATAGATTGTGACATTCTTAACCAATGCAGTCTTTGTGTTCTTGCCTTTGCTTTGATGTCATCATCATGAAGCAGACCTCTATAGTGAACAAAGGAATACTTCATAAAGGCATCATCAAGTGGGAAAAAAATTCTCCCTCCTGCCCCCTCCACCATGCAGAATTAGTCAGTCCTGTCACACAACAGAAATAGCACTTGAGTGATAGCATAAGCTCTGATGCTGGATAGACCTAGTAGAGACAATAATGATAACAACATATACCACTTCCCTTAGTTATCAAGTATTTAAGGCAGACAATTAAATGATGGATCTCTGAATAAACAGAAAAGCATGAGTGTGTTTAGTACAATTCCCCAGCTCCTATCTAGTGGATTGCCTGCTTCAGATATATCTTTTTTATCCAAAGAGATCCATTGCTCAACTATTGCACCAACAATGTGTAACTAGGGTTTTACAGACCCTCACACCATCTGCACTGCTTGGCCCTGAGCTCTCAGCATAATTAATATGCAGTGCCATATCCCCGGATGTGTGGATGTCTGTCTGACTACACCTCATTGATTCACAAGCAGTAGCCAACAGGCAGCATCATGGTTAAAAAGGAATAGTGGGGGTGCAGCTCTTGCATAATGAAGTGAATAGGGCATCAGTCCTTACATACAGAGAGTCGTGCACTAGATTTTTTTATTCTGAGTTTTTAAAAACAATACAATTTTAAAGTCTCTCACTTTACAGGTTTGGTTTGAAATTTAGTCCAGCAGTAATTCTCTTCCCCCCCAAAAAATCGCTGCTGCAGTGGAGCCCCAGGCTGTAAAGAGCTTGCTAAGGAAGTGAAAACAGACTCTCTTGCAACACTGCTATTACATAAGGACTGCCAAAGCAAGCCTAGAACTTTTAAGAGATTCTTATGAATATGCTTGGAGTTAGAAGGTAGCAGGCTGCGAGGTGGCTGTGACTGACTTGCACTGACATGGGACTTCTCAGACATTTTCTGGAATGAAATGGTGGCACTTACACTTTACATGTTATTTAGCATTAGCAGTAAATTGAAATAGTCTTGCCCCCTAGTGGGTGAAAGTCTGCAAAGAGATTATGCTGCAGGTTAAGTATAATTATTTACTCCAGTTGTAAAGTTACTGTTTGGGATTCAAAGATTATTGACTCAGGACCTAACAGGAGTATACTCCCCACAGCCTGAAAGGTAATTAATCCGATTAATGGGACTGATTTAATACTACTAAAAAATCTAATAAAGTTCTTATCTGAGAACATCCTTTGTCTTGCTAAAATTTTCAAATCTTTCTGCACCATGCTGCATCAGAACGTTTCTTTTCTGAATGCTTATTGATATAGGGTTAAATCTCAATTTAGCCATAAGTAGGTCCTAGGGCTTGCTTCCATCTATGTCAAGAAAAGTTTTGCCATACAGCATCAATGGGAGTGGGATCAGGCCCTAACTGAGTCTTGGTATAAGAGTTTGTTCCAGCCTCTGCCCACCCTTGTGTACAGAAGCACACTTCCTTTACACTTCCTTAAATTTGCTAATCAATGTGTAACTTACATTATCTTTACATACCACCTCTCAATTTGCCCCAATAAGCCAAACTCTCTGTTGTGGGGAGAGGGATCATCATAGAATATCAGGGTTGGAAGGGACCTCGGGAGGTCATCTAGTCCAACCCCCTGCTCAAAGCAGGACCAATCCCCATACAGATTTTTCCCCAGATCCCTAAATGCCCCCCTCAAGGATTGAATTCACAACCCTGGGTTTAACAGGCCAAAGCTCAAACCACTGAGCTATCCCTCCCCCCATAAGTCAATATAGCCCACAGAGGGGGCCAGAAGAAAGGAATGCGGGGGGGACGGACACAATGTGACAGTGTATAGGTAAAAACAACGAGTCCAGTGGCACCTTAAAAACTAACACATTTATTTGGGCATAAGCTTTCGTGGATAAAAAACCCACTTCTTCAGATGCATATATAGGTAGAGTTCTATCTTCTTACATCCTCTGGCCACTGGCTTTTCCTAATATACTCTTCACTTCTTGCTCCTTGGCAAATATGTTACATTAACTTTGACTCTTAAACTCAGATTTACATTCAGATGTGATATGGAAAGTGGTGAAAATTACACGTCAGTAAATGGATGCGAATCTAAATTGGTTTAACCTATCCCCTGAGGGTGCCAAGAGAAAGCCTATGCTATGCAGTATCAACTTGGGCCATATCTATACTACAAACGTCAGACAACGCAAGTTATGTTGTTGTACATACCCCAAAGTCTATATATTGCTTAGGTGTATACATAATTGTCTGCCTACATTGGTGCTGTGCATACTCCCCACAAGTGCATTGATGTAAAGCAGGATTCACCACATGTAGGCATCCCATGCATCATTGTCCATGCCAATACTCTTTGGGACATTTTTGCAGTTTTTGTGGAGATAGTAATGATTCGCCCAACGATTTCTGGGAGCTATGGGTCTAGCTCCCAGGGTGCAACATTCTCCACCCTGTAATACATTCCAAATCCTGTAATTTGTGCCATTTTTTGAAAATCCACAAAACCTGTGCATTGCTTTTCAGTCTCTGCCATGTCTGACAGAAAGATGGAGCCCGCAGAGCTCAGCATTATTCTCATGAATATTGTAAGCGCAGCATGAATGATTCTCCTGGATTTGCAGACCTTCAGGAAGTACCAAAACCATTGGGATCATAATGAGGAAGATGAGGATATCTTTGAGGAGAGTTTGTTGATGGACATAGTGAGAAAAAAAATCCAGGTTGCTCATGGCATTCATGAAATAGCTGAAGATGGTGGCGAATTATTTCTGGGCCCAAGAACAAGCACTGACTGATGGGACTGCATTGTAATGCAGGTTTGGGATGATGAGCAGTGCCTGCAGAACTTTCAGATGCAAATGGCCACATACCTGGATCTGTGCACAGAACTCACCTCAGCCTTTCAGTGCAGGGACACCAAAATAAGAGTTGCATTGACCGTGAAGAAGCAAGTGGAACCACGGTTTGGAAGCTTGCAATGCTGGCTTGCTACTAATCAGTGGGAAATCATTTTGGAGTTGGAAAATCCACAGTGGGGGCCATTGTCACGAGAGCGTATAGAATCATTAATCGTATCCTGCTGTGTAGGACTGTGATACTCGGCAATGTGAAAGAAATAGTGAATAGATTTGCAGCAATTAGGTTCCTGAATTCCAGTGGGGCAATAGGCAGAACAGAGATTCCTATTTTGGCAGTAGCCCACCGTGCTACTGAGTATATCAACAGCACAGGGATATTTTTCTATGGTTACCCAAGCACTAGTGAATCACCAGGGGATGCATCACGGATATTAGTGTGGGTTGTCCAGGGATGGTGTGTGATGCGTGCATCTTTGAGAATACAGGACTGTTCAGAAAGCTGCACGCAGGAACATTCTTTCCCAAATGGCAGATTACAACTGGCAATGTAGAAATGCCAATAATGATTCTGAGGAACCTACCCGAACCTTTGCTTATGAAGCTCACCATGGGCCATCAGGTCAGCACTAAGGAAAGAGTCAACTACTGCTTCAGTAGGTGCAGAATAACTCTGGAATGTGCTTTTGGTAGATTGATGGGTTGCTGGCATTTTTTACTCACTAGATAAGACCTCAGTGAGAAAAAACAACATCCCAATGGTTGTAGCTGCATGTTGTATACTGCATAATATATGTGAGGGAAAGCAGGGGAAGCTGCCGCTAGAGTGGAGGGGCGAGATGAAATGGACGTCTGCTGAATTTGAACAGCCAGACGCCAGGGCTATAATGTGGAGTTAGGAATCTGAGTGGGGGAAGGTGTTTAAAGGTTCGTTTTCACTGCGAGCCACAGTAGTGTTCTGTCTTGAGATAATGTATGTCTTACGTAATTTAAATTATGTATTTTTTTGTTTTTTGTTTGCTGGTATCTATTATGTTGTGCCTGCTGCAAGTTATAAAGACTTCTGGGCCTAGGGCTTTGCCTGCCACTATGAATTGTGTGGTGCTTATTGTACATTTATAAGTATGGTGGTGTTTTCCTCACACTATGAATTCAGCGGTGCGTGGTGAGCATTTATAAGTAGTGTTTGATTTCTTGACTGCCACTATGCATACTGTAATGTTTGTTGAGAACTAATAAAGATACTCTGAGTGCAAAAATTCAATGCACAAAATCAAAGTGCAAACACACGTACTGTGTCATACAATTTTCAAACATAATGGGGTAAAATATTTAAAATTCCTTTTTAAAAGGAAGCAAACCTTTATATCCATTTGTGTAAACAAAACAGCCATTCATGGTAGTGCATTGTGGCTATCAGTCTGTAGTTTTCACAGGTCAGAATATTTGAAGCTGTGGTTTTCCTTGCTGTCCTCCGGCATGGAGCTGTAGGTCTGTGATGCCATATCCATGTGATGCCATGTGCTGCTGAAACTCTTGGTTCTTTTTGCCTGCCCCCTCTATATGATGAAGAGCATGGAGAAATATTGGTCCTCCAAGTTGTGTGTCCATGACCCAAATCTCGCAAAATATGTCCACCGTAGTTCTCTTTCTCCTCCTCCTCCTCCAGGTCAGTCTTTCTCTGGGCGTGAAAGGGACACTCCTCAAAGCCACCACTCAAGAATCTGCTGATAAAGCAGAAACAGGTACAATCAGATTTACCATCATAGCAGAAAGGGAAAGGTAAGTCTCAAAACATCCATATATTATTCCCATAAATACTTACAGTAAGAAAGCCTTATTGACACTTCAGCTTTGGTGCACTTTGGTAGAGCAGAGGTCTCCAGCTCCAGCCATGGTGGGGACAGTCTGCCAGGGATGTGGGGGTGGGCGGTCAGGGGGTTGGTGATATTTTATTGCATGAAGCAATATGATTCTGGCCCCTTTGCACAAGTCAGAGAATAGGGTCAGGGCTGTGAATATTGGCACTATTTTTCACTGGTAGTGTTGATTTTTGGCTGATACCTCACTCGTCAGGGTTATAAAGGCCAGAACCCAGCTGCTACTGGTGTCCTGAAGCAAACTGGGCCTGTATGCCACTAGCCGGTTTGGTGCCAACTGAACTCAAAGAATGGCATGGGTAAGTGTCCTACCACCGAGGAAGAAATAAGGCTGCCATCCCTAGAAACCTTCTGGAGAGGATTGCAGAATCTCTCTATAAAATGTTTTATCCTCCTGAGAGATCTTGATGAAAGGGACATTGTTATTCACATAAACAGACATATTTCACCCTTCCCCAACACGGGAATGGAAAGGAGAGGCTGTATCTATTTCTGCCCAAACACAGGACACCGAATTGATGTGTATTATGTATTCAGACTGCCACGGTAGTGTTGAAGAATTTGTTTTGAATTTACTTCCTAATTTTTAATTTTCTCACAATATACCAGTAAAGCAATGAAAAGTTGATATCTTTGTTTCATAAACTTGAGGATAGGCCAAGTGCCATCTTTAAATGGGGGCGGGAGAAAGAGAGAGGGAGGAAAAGCAAATAAAACGTTGTAAAGAAAAATGCATGCACACACCTACCCAAGCTCCTTTTCCCTTCATCACTGGGCTCATCCACACTTGCCTTGTGGGAATAGCTAGACTCCTGCTGAGATTCAAATAGGTCCTGGCTCACGGCATTGTTGGAGTCTCTCTCCTCTACTTCCACCTCCTCACTATTCACTGCAGGAGTCTGTGTCTTGGGCTCCTCCATTGTATCCATGGTGGTGTGGGGTCTCCTCCAAGTATGGCATGCAGTTCATTCTAAAAACAAGTCTGTGGGACAACACCAGATTTTTTGCCTTCCCTTACTTTATGGTATCCCTGATGATGCTCCTTTGCTTTTCCATGCCACTGCTGCTGATCCCTATTGTACCCCTTTGCCTGCATCCCCCCTGCAATCTGCTTGCAGATGTCCATGTTTCTATGGCTGTTCTGCAGTTGTGCTTCCACAACCTCTTCTTCCTAAACGCCCAGGAAATCCAATGCTGCTTCTCTGCTCCAGGCAGGAGCGTGCCTCGAATTGCTGTGTGTGCATGGAACCCTGGTCGGTTGGACATAAATAACAAAGATGAGCTGCTAGGTATGCTTACCAAAGTGGGCAACCAGGAAAGGGCATTTCAAAACACACCAGGTTTTAAGGGGGGGGGATAAAGAGGGGGAGAGCAGGCTTCCAGTCTCTGTAACCCCTAGTCAGTAGAGTTTTAAAATGTGAGCAGAGTGGTCATTGTTGGAAATGGGGTTTTGTGGCACAGTGGCTGGAGGACTATTAGGGACAACACAGGTCAGGCATTGTCTACACTTGCATTGAGTCAACCAAAATAGTTTGACCATGGTCATAGAGGTGGTTTTAGAATGTCACTGTAACAGGACACTTACACTGGCCAGAGACAAATTTGAGTGCAAACATGCATAAATAGGCCAACGGTGAGTTATATTGACCTAACTTTGTAGTATAGAAGAGGTTTTAGAATTACTTTCAAATATGCCCTAGGATTTCAGCATTTTTGAAGTTGTTTCAGAAGGGGTGGATTATATTCATTACTCACCTGCAAGTATGGTTTCATTCTGAGAGTTCTTAGAGACTCAGGGAGATGTAAATGTCACTATGAGAGCTGGACAAATAATTTTTATTTTAAAAATAAGTGAAATTTATCAATGAAAATATTTGACAAATAATTGTGGATTGTTTGACTGGCTCTAAACCCTGGGCAATACTGGAAAAAATAGATTTTAGGATTTTTTTTTAATAACTGATTTTGTAGAATAACATCTATCTGAACAATATAAATTCAATTGCTCTATCCAGTAATATTGTGTACTTCTGAAGCATTCTTTCACCGATATGTCAGTGAGCACATATGCTAAATATTTTGGAAAAGTTAAGGAAAAACCATAACAAACTTATACTTTCTTCAAAGTTTCCTCCCTATTGGCTAAAGCGTGATCTCTGAACTGCCAAACACAAGCTTTCTTTGTGCCAATACCCTGTGGAAAGTTTGGAATGTTTACCCCTTTGACTCAATGTCAGGATGTATTATACTATTCTAACAGGGGTTATACAATTTCCCTCTCTTCTCTGTAAAATGATAACAACTCTTTTGACGTGTGTTATAATGGTGTGTGGTAGTGAAGGGTGGGGAGAATGTAAAGATTAAAAAAAAAAAGATACATTTCTCATCATGTTTCGTAACTAACAAAATGTGTAAATGAAAAATAACCCTGTAGTTTGCTATGCTGGCTCTTTTCTGCTATCTGTGCTTGTTGACGTTGTGTTGAAAACAACATCTTCCATCAGGGTAAGGAATTCTGTTTCATTTGTTTGCTTATTAAGAACTAGAAAGTGCATAATCCAGAAGGGCATGATATATAGATGAAGTTGTCAAGAACAATTCAAATACTCAGAGTAGTTTCTCAAATGTGATAATTACTATTTATTTTATAGTCAGACACATGACATCCCATCATTAAAGTATCTCCTCATTTAGCTTTCATTATTAACCACAATTTTCTATCTTATCGACTCCAGGCAAGACCATATTCTACTACATAGCAACAATAGGAAAACTAGCACGTTTACTTTATTAGAAATTAAATTCAAATCTATTTCCACATTTCTAAAAGGTGCCTCATTTGAAAATACTGATGGCATCAATTAGGGATTGAAATTGCCCTTTAGCACATGTTAGTAAATCCTCATACCATACCTTGGGGGAAAAAAAATAAAATCAGACAAGATGGGTAGGATTTTCAAAAGCTCTCAGAGTTGGCTTAACTCTGCTCCCATTAAAATCCATGGAGGTTTACCACTAATTTCAATGGGAGCAGTTAGGCCAGTGCTGATCAGTTATGAAGATTCCATCCTTTGTGTACATTCAGTACCCGAATATCCTCTATTCCAACATTTTGGATAGTTAGATTTCAGCTTCTCTCCAGCCATGCATGTCTCAAGTACCTGAGCCTTAGTTCTCCCCTCCGGCCTCTGAGTAGCTAGTCTCTGTTTTGTCTTCTCCTTGTGTTATTCACTCAGTTCCACCTTCCGGCTTCAGTAGGCAGGAAACCACATCCAGCAGCAGCTTGAGCTCAGTTCTGCTCAGCAGATAGAGTGGAAATGGGGAAATCAAATAGGCAGAAGGGAAAACTCAGAGTTGAAGGCATTGGGCAGGAATGGGGACAGAAGAAGGTGGAAGAAGGAGACCTAGAAAGTGGAGAAGAACAGGATGACCACTCTTGGGGGGGGGGGGGGGGGGGGGAGGGGAAAGCAGGGAGAAGAAGGGCAATTATTACCAGTGGCAGAGAGAATTGAAGAGGGGACACTGCACTGAGGAGACTGCAAGGGACAGAAACTCAAAGGTGGGCAACAGAAAGATGGCAGAAGGAGAAGCAGGCTAACAGGCCACACGCAGTTCCCTCCAAGCTAAGTTTCCGTTAACCCTTTGAACAAGACCAATGAGTATTCTTGTTATCAGGGTTCTCAGTAGAGAGAGGGATTCTTTTTTCTTGTCCTCCTCCCACCTTTCTTGCCCTGTCCATTCTGAGCTCAGTCTTTTGGAACAGCTTCTAATGCTGATGTTCCCACTTTTCAGTTCTGAATTTTCTGTTTTGTCTCCATCCTTCCCCTGCCACACATATGTATGTTGCCTCCTTCAGCCTGTGGAGCAGTCAGTAGTTAGAAGTAATGGGACAAAGGGTTCAGCAGAAGAGTGGACCAAGATATTTAGGGGGGTTCTCAGCAATACAGATGGATCAAAGCAGTAGTCACCTTCTATCTGGAATAGCAGTACCTTTAACTCCAAAACACTGGTTAATCCTTTAGGGGTAAACCACCTGAACGTTAACCAGCCTTTTAAAGCATTACTAAGCATTGACTAAATAAATTCTGAAGCTACCCTATTTCTTGAAAAGTTGTAGGAATTAAGGGGAAAGTATTTACACATACATCACACACTACTCACTACACTGAGCCAGGCATGTAGGAATTCTAGCAACATTGCAAAGCCCCACTATCACAGCACTGCCCACCTGGAGTGTCTTCCTCTGCAGACCGTGGCATGATAGGCATGCCTGCCTCCGTGTCTCTCCTTCAGAGTCCCCAGAACTAGTGCAAAGAGTCTTTCTGAGAGCCAATAGCCCT
>NW_020698242.1:2283310-2322665 GCF_002925995.2 Terrapene triunguis | reverse complement strand
ATGTGCTGGCTGCGGCTTCTCGCCGCCCCCATTGGCCCGGGACGGCGAACCGCGGCCAGTGGGGGCCGCGATCGGCCGAACCTGCCACGTCAACAGGTAAATAAAACTGGCCCGGCCCGCCAGGGTGCTTACCCTGGCGAGCCGCGTGCCGAACGTTGCCGATCCTTGATCTATAATATCACCCAAGACATTCCTCAATAGATATAATTTTTAACTGAAGGGAATATGACAAAGCAGTCTCAAATGAGCTTGGGCATGTTGTTCTATATGAATTTCATTATACCATTGAATTCTTGTGTTTCAGGATAGTTGTCCCATAGAACTCAATTAATATTAACCAAAAATGGCACCACAATTACATTCACGATGTAATGCAAGATCCACATATCTTAGCACATCTTTTAGACTATATTGTCATGCAGTTTAGAAAAAAAACCTGAAAAGTAGTATCAGTATGGCAATAAGATACATAGTATTCTACAAAAGACAGTATCTACAGCTTTAACTTTGCATAATTTCCAGCAATTAGGGGGAAAAAGTGTAACAAATCCAGACACACACGCTCATCAAAAGCGAAAGACATTTTAGATCATCAAGATCATCTCTCCACCTTCCTTGCTTCTCCAACTAAGGCATGATATTGTTCCTTTCCCTGAGATCCTGCAAAGTGGGTATATGAACAGTAGGTCGGATTCTTGTCTCTGGGTCCATACTGAACTAGTTTCCCAGCATAGTGTTATAAAGGGTGATCTGCTGGTGAAAGTGTGCTATTAGTTGCACAAGATAATATTAGTTTGTATATCTATAGCATCTGAAGAGTTCAAAGTACTTTACAAACATGACTGAATTAAACTTCACATGAGTTAGTTAAGAATTTGTATCCAAATTTTAAAGACAGGAAAAAGCTACAGAGGAGTTAAGTGACTTGCTCAAGGTCACTCAGGAAGACTGTGGTAGGAGTAGAACGGAGCATAGATCTCCTGACTCCAAGTTCTATGCCTTTCATGTTGTAGTTCTTAAATATCCCATAAAAAAAGAGTAGAGATGTTAATGCCAGTGTCCCAACTACATTCCAGTTTGGACAATTACATCCTGCCTGTCTACATTCGCCTGCTGTTTAGCTGGATATGGTATTCTTCTTCACTTCCTTCCATACACTGCCATGTGGTGCTGCCTCGTTCCATCCTAGTGGTGAGACAAAGTGATCCTTCGCTTCCCTTTCTTCCCTCACAAGTGTCTCGTGAGCCTTACTTCATTACGGTTGGTAAAGCACTTTAATTTCCTGGGTGAAAGCTGCTGAAGTAGTGCAAATAATTTGTATTTGTAAAATACATTTAACTCGGAAACCTCTAAGCTTGTGTGACATAACTGTGAGGTATGAAAGAGAAAAAAAATGGCATTTAAATACTATCACTAGAGTAGTCTGAGGAAAATTTTGGATTTGATCTTAATTAGTGATTGATGTATCTTAAAGACTGCACTGGTCTGAGTCCGTGGGAATAAGCATCAAACTCCGGATGCTTAACTGAATTTATTCACACATTTTGAGGATACTACTTATGATACTTTCTGGAGACAATACAATTACACGCTCACTCTCTTAGTGATGCTCCCTCCTGCTCCAGGTTGAAGCACACTGGTGGGACATTTTGAGAAGCACACACTGCTTACACTAGCACTCTAATGCAGTGCTTGTTTTCTGGAAATTGGTGCTGCATTGCTTCCACCGATCTTGCTGTACTTGTCTTATGGATAAACAGAGCACTCCTTTCCCCAGGGATGTCAACTTGACCTCTTTCACATCCACTAAAATGTCCCTTAAAAAGTTTTTAAAAGTTATGAAAAGGCTCAGGCCAGTTATTTTATCCACACTTTGTATCAACAGAAGCTGAAGACAAGATACAGGTCTGTAAAGCAAATTAGTTACAGTATTTACATTTAAACTAATTATGCTATTTTGTCAAGTGGATCTCATCTATCTGAACCAAGGGATGTTGCCCCACATCCTTCTTCTCCATGCTAGCTTGATATCCAACTTTGTATAGCATAACAAGGTAACATGTTTATGAACAAGCCTAGTGTCTGTGATCTGCCTTCGTATGAAATTAGTTTCTTCCCAAATGCCTGTTATTCCAGTTGTTAAATTACTTTAAGTCATGCTCCAAGGCATATATAGTATACTACAATCAAATGCGAACAACACTTTGCATATCATTAAATGCCAAATTCTCTCTGACACTGTAGAAGCAGAACTGCAGCCAGAAATGTGTGTTTTTTGTGCTTGCTGTTCTGATTGCCAAGTGAACACAGGCGGGGGGGAAGCAATGCTGCCAAGTGTCAGGGCTGCATTAATATTGTTATTATTCTCTGGGAGTGAAGTATACAATGCTATTTTCTCCAAAGGTATTATTGATACTGAGGATTAGCTATAAAATTTGTATAATTATTGCAGTACCCATGCCATCATATATTATACAACACAGGATGCTTCAAGACAAGGGATTTTACACATCTTTTTGCACTTTTTGCAGAGCAAAGGAAAGGTTATATGGAATCAATGAAATCAGTTGGTTAAAACAAAGGAAAAGCATACAACAATAATTATATCACTCTGTTGAGAGGTTTCGTCAAAATCTCTTCAAACTCCTCTTCTCTTTGTCTACCAATAACCCTTCTGCCTCTTCTTTCAAATCCTCTTAAAATTCCCTTCTTTCAAGAATCCTTCCAATATTGTGTTTCTAATCAATGAAATCTCTAGCACCCTCCTTTACATTAACTGTTATCCAGTATCCAGTCTTTCTTGGCTGTCTCTGCCTTAGGGCCTTCTCCTACAAATACTTGATGTTTATTGCTGAGAGTAATAGTGCTTATTGCTGTGAGTAATCTCACTGATACTACATGAGAAGATAATAATAGAACTCAGTCTCTTAGCCTGATCTATGAAAACACCACTTATTTTTTGAGATATCCATTGACTTGGGATAATTTGTTCTCCAATTAACAGAATGGCATTTTACAAACATACAAGCATATGTTCAAACCCTACAAAATTTGAAATAAATGGCAAAACTCCCACTGATTTCAACGGAAGCTAGATCCAGCCTTGAGATGCAAGATTAGTATATTTTATCTGGGCAAATGAGACAAACATTCTTTCAAGGTATGAAAGAGGGAACAGAAATAAGATAAAGGAATAAGTGCAATTCTCCCACCAATCCCCCAACTTTTTCTCAACAGTAGTCTCATGGTCATCCATAGGGATATTAGGAGCTAGACTGAAAGTCCCCACACACTACTCACATGAGAAACTGCTCACCAGTATCCCCGATAATGTCATGGCAAACCTGGTGGATGAACTTTGTAACTATGTCCTCACCCATAACTATTTCACATTTGGGGACAATGTATACCTTTAAATCAGCAGCACTGCTATGGGTACCCGCATGGCCCCACAGTATGCCAACATTTGTATGGCTGACATAGAACAACGCTTCCTCAGCTCTCGTCCCCTAATACCCCTACTCTACTTGCGCTACACTGATGACATCATCATCTGGACCCATGCAAAAGAAGCCCTTGAGGAATTCCACCATGATTTCAACAATTTCCACCCCACCATCAACCTCAGCCTGGACCAGTCCACACAAGAGATGCATTTCCTGGACATTACAGTACTAATAAGTGATGGTCACATAAACACCACCCTATACCGGAAACCTACTGACCGCTATACTTACCTACATGTCTCCAGCTTTCATCCAGACCACACCATTCGATCCATTGTCTACAGCCAAGCTCTACGATACAATCGCATTTGCTCCAAACCCTCAGACAGAGACAAACATCTACAAGATCTCTAACAAGCGTTCTTACAACTACAATACCCACCTGCTGAAGTGAAGAAACAGATTGACAGAGCCAGAAGAATACTCAGAAGTCACCTACTACAGGACAGGCCCAACAAAGAAAATAACAGAATGCCACTAGCCGCCACCTTCAGCCCCCAACTAAAACCTCTCCAGCGCATCATCAAGGATCTACAACCTATCCTGAAGGACGATCCATCACTCTCTCAGATCTTGGGAGACAGGCCAGTCCTTGCTTACAGACAGCCCCCAAACCTGAAGCAAATACTCACCAGCAACCACACACCACACAACAAAAACACTAACCCAGGAATCTATCCTTGCAACAAAGCCCGTTGCCAAGTCTGTCCACATATCTATTCAAGAAACACCATCATAGGACCTAGTCACATCATCGACACTATCAGAGGCTCGTTCACCTGCACATCTACCAATGTGATATATGCCATCATGTGGCAGCAATGCCCCTCGGCCATGTACATTGGCCAAACCGGACAGTCTCTATGTCTTTAAAGAATAAATGGACACAAATCAGACGTCAAGAATTATAACATTCAAAAACCAGTTGGAGAACACTTCAATCTCCCTGGTCACTCGATTACAGACCTAAAAGTCGCAATATTACAACAAAAAAACCTTCAAAAATAGACTCCAAGGAGAGACTGCTGAATTGGAATTAATTTGCAAATTGGACACCATTAAATAAGGCTTGAATAAAGACTGGGAGTGGATGGGTCATTACACATAGTACAACTATTTCCCCATGTTTATTCCCCCCCACACACAGTTCCTCACACCTTCTTGTCAACTGCTGGAAATGGGCCATTTTGATTACCACTACAAAAAGGTTTTTTTTCTCTCTGGCTGGTAATAGCTCACCTTAACTGATCACTCTTGTTGTAGTGTGTATGGTAACACCCATTGTTTCATGTTCTCTGTGTATATACACCTCTACCCCGATATAACGCTGTCCTCGGGAGCCAAAAATCTAACCGAGTTATAGGTGAAACCGCATTATATCGAACTTGCTTTGATCCACCAGAGTGCGCAGCCCCGCCCCCTGGAGCGCTGCTTTACCGCGTTATATCCGAATATGTGTTATATCAGGTCACATTATATCGGGGTAGAGGTGTATATATCTTCCTACTGTATTTTCCACTCCATGCATCCAATGAAGTGGGTTTTAGCCCACGAAAGCTTATGCTCAAATAAATTTGTTAGTTTCTAAGGTGCCACAAGTACTCCTGTTCTTTTTGTTCACTAGTGTGACTAAGGGACTCACAATCTGGCCTTAGGTGACGAAGGGTTGCAGGATCAATTCCTAACTCAGCAACAAATTCAAAGCACATAAGAAAAGACCCATACTACATATTTAATACTCACATTTTAGCAGGTTTAATTTATTTTTCATTTCCCCCCTTATTTTTGTTAATTTAGAAGAAAGCTAATTGTAGAGAACCTTAGTCGAAGAGATGAGATTTCAAATCACAATATGTTTACTAGTTCTTATTGGTTGTCAAATGGCTACAACATGGACAAATCTTGGTTAATTAACTAAATTATCATCAATTTAAACTGCCTTGACATCTAAAGACATTTAACAGAGTACACTAAATTACACTGTATTCATCTAATGATAATGCATTTGTAATGCAGTCTTTTCAGTTCATTTAAATTCTTGGATTGTAAGAAAAAGAAGAATATGCTTCTTCAGAGCAGCTGGCTTACAACTATTTAATAAATAAATTTTTCTGTGTCCATAATTATTGCTGATATTGGTAGTTAATAGTGAATTATGATAAAGCTGCTCTTGAGAGGTGAAGAACATGTGTTACAAACCTTTATACTGTTAAGAAGGGGTTTTGCATAGCTGCACTGCTCTAGGAGCAGATCACTGAATGAATTGCGACTCAGAATCAGTATTTTTCACCTGCTCCCCCTTACTACCTCTTACTCCCAGGGGAATAGTAATTCACTTCACTTCTTTCCATGGAGCAGCTCCCACACACATACACATGCTCCAGGCCCTCTAGCCTGGTCAGCAAATGGTGAAAGTGCAGGCAGGACTCTTCCCAATGCAAGCCCTTCTCTGTCTTCCTCTCTGCCCCCTTGCTCGGAGTGGGGAGTAGTGGACAAGTAGCTCCTGCTCTTCTTCCCATGCTGGAGTCACAAGCTGAGCAAGGCTGAGCAGAAAGAATGGGGGTTGCGACATGAGTCTGAAGTAGCCCCTATCAAAGTGAAAAAAAGGACTCCTCGGATAAATAAAAGTTTGGAGTCTCTAGGTTTTTATAGACCTATGTGAGAAATACTTACAAAAATCAAAACTTTCCCTCTGAAGATCAACACAACTCTCACCCACTGTGTGTACAGTCACCCACTGTGTGTACAAATATATGGAATGCAGGATATTTTCATGGGGTTTTAGAAGCACTCATTTGGGATCCCGCATTACTCATGAGTGGCCAGCCTGCAAGGGAGTGTAGTGCAGGTTATCCCAAATGAGTGTTGAGACCCCATCTTTATGGATTCTAAATATGTCAGATATATTACAGGAAAAACCATACTAGGAATGTTTTATCAAGTTTTTACTAAATTGATTGGGATATTTTTTGAATCCCTCAACCCTGTAAAGCCAGGAGACTTAATTGTCCAAATGTACATGGATCAACAGGAGCCAAAAAATCCCCACAAAATTGACCTTAAATAGTTTTTCCTTACATACCAATGTCACAGTATTAAAGTTTGTTGTTCCATCCCACTCCATGGCTAAAAGCAAGTGTTTCCCAGCGATGGTAGAATAATTTTGTGGAAAGGATAATTGGGTAAAGGACAAATGAGGTATTCAGAGGTGAAGGGAACATTTTATTCATCATGAAGTATAGCAATTTAATAAGTGGACTTCATCTCCACATATGTAATCCATCCCCTATGGAAAGCTGCAGTAACAATCCAGTCTCTAAAGAGTCAGTTAACATTCTTGAACAAAATAAACCAAAAGCCAAACAAGCAAAAACAAAAACAAAATGAGAGTCTGACCTGGTAAAATTACTCCTTGGCTTGACTAGATGACCCTGGAAAGGCTAAGTCTATGACCTAATCTGTAGCGGTTCACTGGAGACATGAACTAATTAGAAGCAAACGTCAGCAAGACAGCCCGCAATTACATGCTATTTTAATATCAACATTTTACCGAAAATAATGTAATTGTAGGTGGGGCAGATTGTGCCTCCTATAGGTCAGGTTTCCCAGCATTCCCCTTTATAGTACCATGTTTCCAATTGCTAGTCACTTTGCCAGACTTTAACTATTTGGGATAAAATTTGGTATGATGGAGGTCTGTCTCAGGCTACAGTTTTGGTTAAAGTTTCAGCAAAAATGGTCCAGCTGTTTCTGAGAACGAGATTAGGGGGAAAATGTGTTTTGTCCACATTAAAAAAAATTTGTATAGACAATTCATGAAGACACTAGAGTTGCTCAATGCTTTGGAGGAGGAACTTGAAATCTGGCAGGAAAGGAAGAGGAGTCACCTTGGTGTCAGGGATGTGCATTTTGCTATTCCCATCAGAAACCACCCAAATTTGGCCAAGTTATAAGCATCAAAAATTGAAGTTTTCACATGCTCAGTATAGATGTAGCATTTGGCAGCTAAGTTCTCTGAAGGGTCTATCTGCACTGAGCATGCTCCAGCCCCTCACAGCTCCTCTGTGCTGTCCAGAGTGTGCATGCACAGACTCACTCAGCATGCTCCATCCCAGGGCTTCAGGAGATGAGCAGGACTTTCCCTGAAGTTGCTTTTCATGGTGGCTGTGGACCTCTGTTGCACCACGTACATAACTGAGAGCTAGGGAGACTGTCTCTCCTGTGTTCTCAGTACTCCCCAGCAGCATGAAGGAGAACACCTCCTGAAAAATGTAGAAGAGACAAAATCTGGACTTGGGGTGAGGGATATAGGTGTAGAAGATTGGGACAAGTAGTCTGGAGGGGAGAGACTAATATTGGGAGCTCCTGGGAGAATAAGACTCAGATTGGACAAGGAGCCAGTAAGCAGGGAGGGAGGGTGAAGAGAGAGATAGATCTGACAAGGATCTGTGTGGAGGAGGATGGAACTGAGCACAGTGGGATGGGGTTCTGAGATCAGATGAGGAACCTCAGGGTGCAAGACAGACTGGCTGGGCAAGAAGGGTGGAGACTCAGGTGGGACTGAGATGAGAATCTGGGATGGGGGACCGGAGACAAGACTAGGACAGATGGGAGGGGATAGGGTAGAAGGGATCAGGTTTGGGGGGACAGAGCCGTCCCGAGGGGATGGCGAATCGGGGCGACCGCTCCAGGCCCAGCACTTTGGGGGGCCCTGTGGGCCGTTGCAATTGGCTGGCACCGCATGGGAGGTGGGGGAACTGCTGGCTGGGGGAGACTACCCCCAGGCCTGCCCCTTCCACCCAAGGGAGAGCATGCTGGGAGGGTGGCACGTGGGGGTGCTGTTGCAGCCTTCCCAGTCCTGGAGTACTGGAAGGGAGAGTGTGTGGGTGCTGCCATAGCCTCCCCAGCCCCGGGAAGGCAGGTGGTGTGGCCTCAGCCCCCTGGATCCCGAAGCAGAGCCCTGGGGGGCAAAGTGTTGGCAGGGCCATACTTGGTTGTTTGGGGAGGCACCGCCTCGCCCAGCCTCTCCTACCCACCCCCGGCAAGGTCAGTCCCGGAAATGATGTCACTTCCACCCCGGGCCCCATATCCTCCTAATGACGGCCCTGTGTGGGGGAACAGAGGCAGAAGGGTCTGTGGCCTCTAACGCACAATCCTCTCCAGAATCTGTTCAGGAACTTAAGATTCTTGAGTCTCAGCATTCCTCTGCTGTCCTCAAATTTCTGTGAAACCTACAACAGCAAAGTGTGTGTTGCATCCTCCTCTAATGCTGGTCCACATAAATGGCAACCTACTACTGGTATAAGTTACTTCATTAGGTCAAGTGGCAGAGGTTTATGCTCTGGGCCTACAAGTTCCAGTTCTGCTGATGAACCACATGGGTACCGATATGATCCCACAAGCCGGAATTTTGGTTGTTGTTTTAAAGTTTGCTTTGAAAACCTAAACCTGCATTAAAAAGTCCAACAGTAAAAGTCCTATAGAAAAAAATAATATATGACCATGTAATTAAAGACTGTGCCTGGATTTTTAAAGGTGTTTCAGTGCCTAATATGCAGATAGATTTCTAGGGGAATTTCCAAAAGCACTTGAAAAGTCATTGGGCCAAAGAGAGAAAATGAGAATGATTCTATAGCCCCAGGGTTATGGCACTTACATGAGAGACCTGAGTTCATGCTGCTGCTCCACAGCAGAACGATGGGGAAATTGAACTCAGTTTTCCCATGTGAGCATCCAAGCCACTGAGCTAGCGGTTAGGCAGCACCACCTCCCCCTCTGGCCATTTTGTGAATCTAGCCCTTAATTTCCTTTGCTTTTATGTTAAAAACTGCCTGGAAAATAAATGACTTTTTGGTCAGTTTTTTCAATTTACCAGAAATTTTTCAGAATTTTTGGGTTTGGTTCCAATAAAACAATTGTGTTTATTATTTTTCAGAACTGTCAGTGAATTGAAACATCAGTTATTCACCCAGCTGTAGCCCAGTGCCCCTTAGTGCCTATAGAAGTCATTTTATTATCCATCACAGTATGTCCTAAGTGTTGTCCCTTCTTCCTACAAGGACCAGAAAGTATCATAGACTCATAGACTTTAAGGTCAGAAGGGACCATTATGGTCATCTAGTCTGACCTCCCGCATGATGCAGGCCACAAAAGCTGACCCACCCAATTTCCCTTATCTCAGCTGTTGAAGTCTCCAGATCGTGATTTAAAGACTTCAAGTCGCAGAGAATCCTCCAGCTTGCGACCCCTGCCCTATGCTGCGGAGGAAGGCAAAAAACCTCCAGGGCCTCTGCCAATCTACCCTGGAGGAAAATTCCTTCCCGACCCCAAATATGGCGATCAGTAGAACCCCGAGCATACAGGCAAGATTCTCCAGCCGGACCCACATTATACCAGCGATGGCACGTTATTGCCTAATTGACTAAAATCACGTTATCCCATCAAACCATTCCCTCCATAAACTTATCTAGCCTAATCTTGAAGCCAGAGAGGTCTTTTGCCCCCACCGTTTCCCTCGGAAGGCTGTTCCAGAATTTCACCCCTCTGACGGTTAGAAACCTTCGTCTAATTTCAAGCCTAAACTTCCCCACGGCCAGTTTATATCCATTCGTTCTCGTGTCCACATTAGTACTGAGCTGAAATAATTCCTCTCCCTCCCTGGTATTTATCCCTTTGATATATTTAAAGAGAGCAATCATATCCCCCCTCAGCCTTCTTTTGGTTAGGCTAAACAAACCGAGCTCCTCGAGTCTCCTTTCATAGGAAAGGTTTTCCATTCCTTGGATCATCCTAGTGGCCCTTCTCTGTACCCGTTCCAGTTTGAGTTCATCCTTTTTAAACATGGGAGACCAGAACTGCACGCAGTACTCCAAATGAGGTCTCACCAGAGCCTTGTATAACGGAAGCAGCACCTCCTTGTCCCTACTGGAAATACCTCGCCTAATGCATCCCAAGATCGCATTAGCTTTTTTCACAGCCACGTCACATTGCCGGCTCATAGTCATCCTGCGATCAACCAGGACTCCGAGGTCCTTCTCCTCCTCCGTCACTTCCAACCGATGCGTCCCCAGCTTATAACTAAAATTCTTGTTAGTCATCCCTAAATGCATCACCTTACACTTCTCACTATTAAATCTCATCCTATTATTATTACTCCAATTTACAAGGTCATCCAAGTCTCCCTGCAGAATATCCCGATCCTTCTCCGAATTGGCAATGCCTCCCAACTTTGTGTCATCCGCAAACTTTGTAAGCCCACTCCTACATTCGGTTCCGAGGTCAGTAATAAATAGATTAAATAAAATCGGACCCAAAACCGAACATTGAGGAACCCCACTGGTGACCTCCCTCCAACCTGACAGTTCACCTTTCAGTACTACCCGCTGCAGTCTCCCCTTTAACCAGTTCTTTATCCACTTCTGGATTTTTATATCGATCCCCATCTTTTCTAATTTAACCAGTAATTCCTCATGCGGTACCGTATCAAACGCTTTACTAAAATCGAGGTATATTAGATCCACCGCATTTCCTTTATCTAGAAAGTCTTTTACTTTCTCAAAGAAGGAGATCAGGTTGGTTTGGCACGATCTGCCTTTCGTAAACCCATGTTGTAATCTGTCCCAATTGCCATTCACCTCAAGGTCCTTAACTACTTTCTCCTTCAAAATTTTTTCCAAGACCTTGCATACTACAGATGTTAAACTAACAGGCCTGTAGTTACCCGGGTCACTTTTTTTCCCCTTCTTGAAAATAGGAACCACATTAGCTATTTTCCAGTCCAACGGTACCACCCCCGAGTTTACAGATTCATTAAAAATTATCGCTAAGGGGCTCGCAATTTCTTGCGCCAGTTCCTTCAATATTCTAGGATGAAGATCATCCGGTCCTCCTGATTTAGTCCCGTTTAGCTGGTGAAGTTTGGCTTCCACCTCTAATACTGTAATGCCAATCCCCCCTCCTTTATTCCCCTCTGTCCTGCTCCCTCTATTCCTAAGCCCTTCATTAGCCTTATTAAAGACCGATGCAAAATATTCATTTAGATATTGTGCCATGCCCAAATTATCCTTAATCTCCACTCCATCTACATTCTTCAGCGGTCCCACTTCCTCTTTCTTTGTTTTCTTCCTATTTATATGGCTATAAAACCTCTTACTATTGGATTTAATTCCCCTCACAAGGTCCAACTCTACACGGCTTTTGGCCTTTCTCACTGCATCCCTACATGCTCTGACCTCAATAAGGTAGGTTTCCTTGCCGATCCCTCCCCTCTTCCATTCTTTGTACGCTTTCTGTTTTTTCTTAATCGCCTGTTTGAGACGTCCGCTCATCCAGCTAGGTCTAAATCTCCTGCCTAATAACCGTTTTCCCTTTCTCGGGATACAGGCCTCGGACAGCTCGTGCAACTTCAACTTGAAATAATCCCAGGCGTCATCTGCCTTTAGATCCCAAGTATGTTAGCCCAGTCCACTTCCCTAAGTAGTTGCCTTAATTTATTAAAGTTGGCCTTTTTGAAATCATAAACCTTAGTCACAGTTTTATTTCTGTTAATCCTTCCATTTAGTTTAAACCGAATTAGCTCATGGTCACTCGAGCCAAGGTTGTCCCCTACAATCATTTCCTCAACGAGGTCCTCACCTCTCACCAGCACCAAATCTAAAATTGCATCCCCCCTCGTCGGTTCAGTTACTACTTGATGAAGGAATTCATCTGCTAGCACGTCTAGGAACATCTGAGCCCTATTATTGTTACTAGCATTTTTTCCCCAATCTATATCTGGGAAGTTAAAGTCCCCCATAATTACACAGTTCTTATTAGTTTTTACTTCCCTAAAAACATTAAATATTTCTCTGTCCGCATCCAGGCTAGATCCCGGCGATCTATAGCACACCCCGAGCACTATCTCAGGGGAGGCTCTAGTAGTTCTTTTACCCAGTGTAATTATTGCCCAGACAGACTCCGTCTTATCCATTCCATCACTTATTATTTCTTTACATTTTACCTCATCATTGACATACAATGCCACTCCCCCACCTTTACCTTTTTTCCGGTCATTCCTAAACAGCACATACCCTTCCATACCTGTACTCCAGTCATGACACCGTTGCACCAAGTTTCGGTTATTCCTACGATATCTGGTTTCATTTCTTGGACTAGGAGCTCCAATTCCTCCATTTTGTTACCTAGGCTTCTCGCATTGGTGTATTAGCATCTTACTGTATGCTGTCTATCCTTTCTCCCATTAGTTATGCAATTTGGTACGGACCCCATACTGTCCATCCGCCCTCTCCTTCTTATGTCCAATCCCCTACCCCTATCTATATCTGTGCTTATCTCTTCACTCTCCTTTTCAGTGTTGGAATCTGGCGTGGAGATTAACTGGACATCTCCCAACCGTCTCCCCCAAATTCCTAGTTTAAAGCCCTTTTGATGAGATGAGCCAGCCTCCCTCCCAGAAGTCTATTTCCTTCCCTACTCAGGTGAAGTCCATCCCGTGAGAACAGCTGTCTGTCCCCGAAAGCCTCCCAGTGGCCATACATCCCAAAGCCCTCCTTATAGCACCACTCCCTTAGCCAGTTATTTATCCTCACAATTCTGTCAGCCTTTTGCTGTCCTTCTCTAGGAACAGGCAGAATCCCACTGAAGATAATCTGAGCCTCAACTTCCTTAAGTGTCTTCCCCAGCCTGGCATAATCTCCCTTAATTCTCTCTAGCGAGAACCTAGCCGTGTCATTCGTTCCTACGTGAAGGATGATCAAGGGGTTCTTACCTGCTCCTTTTAGGATCCTTTTCAACCGCAGGTCCACATCTACTTAGAAACTGGAGTTCTGGAAATGATATTTCAGCAGTGGAAGTGCCAGTTTACTGCCCCCACTGAAAATGTCCTTTGAAGAAATGGGCTCAAATTACAAGCCCAATCTGGCAGGTAGGGCGTATATGCAAAACAAATCTGAACGTTAAGGTCCATCTTTAATAATTTGCAAAAGTAACTGCTCTCTGTGGGAGCACATTTGGAAATAGGGAGTCAGAACTTCAACTAGTATAAATTGGCATAGCTTCATGGAAAGTCAACACAGTACATTGGCAGGATACAGTGGGGTAACCTATGTCAGAAGACCCTACCCATAGTGATTTCATTACCTGCTAATCTCTATAAACATCTGAACTATTACCCAGAAATGTTTCAAAAATACCCTCAAAATAAAGTACCTGAATAAAAGCTGTTAGTAGTAAGGATAGGACAACTAGTATCTGTCACGCTGTCTGCAGTGGCTCACAACTGTGAATGCCTACCTCAGGGCAGACTGCCAGAAAACAGAGCAGACACCCCCAAACTAGTGGTGTATTCTATAATTAGATTTCACCAAACCAACAACAAGTGTGAACTCCTAGAACACTATACCAAACTTACCATGAAGTCACAGACAGTCACTGAAGTCTCTCCAGTCTATCTTGCCACCGAGATAAACTGGACTTTGTGATAAAATGGTTACTTACACCAAAAATCACATCACATTTATGTTGCTTCTAGTTCTAAGAGACCAGTCACTTACTCCGTATCATTTGGTACTCTAGAGCAGGGATCGGCAACCTTTGGCCCGCGGCCCGCCAGGGTAAGCCCCCTGGCGGGCCAGGCCTGTTTGTTTACCTGCCGCGTCTGCAGGTTCAGTCAATCATGGCTCCCACTGGCCGCGGTTTGCTGCTCCAGGCCAATGGGGGCTGCGGGAAGCGGCGGCCAGCACATCCCTCAGCCCGCGCCGCTTCCTGCAGCCCCCATTGGCCTGGAGTGGCGAACCGTGGCCAGGGGGAGCTGCGATCAGCCGAACCTGCGGACGCGGCAGGTAAACAAACCGGCCCAGCCTACTAGGGGGCTTACCCTGGCAGGCCACGTGCCAAAGGTTGCCGATCCCTGCTCTAGAGCTAGACAATGCTAGCACCCAATTCTATAGTAAACTAAATAAAGGTTTATTAGCTAAGATAAGGAAATGACAGTTATTGAGAGGTTAAAGCAGGTAAAATATATGCACAGGTGAGCTACAATTTGTAATTCCAAATGGTGGCAATGATATAGTAAACTGCCAGTGTCCCAAAAGTCCTTTCAGGATATCTTTGTATAAATATCTGAACTATTACTCAGAAATGTCTCAAAAATGCCCTCAAAATAAATTACCGGTACCTTAATAAAAGCTGCTAGTAGTAAGGATAGGACAACTAGTACCTAAGTTGGGTCTTCTTTTGCCATCTTGTCTTAACCAACACAGTATCACAGTAATTGTAAATGACTTGACTACTATTAACATTACTAAAAACTTTATTGAGAGCAGCTTGCAAGGGCATTAAAATAAAATAAACTTTGCAAAATTAAAAGACTGAAAAACTCTCATCTTTGAAGCATTGTACTACTAATTAACCAAAATTGCTTTCTGGTTGAGGAAGTCTCTTGGCTGTAAATCAGGGAAGATGCTACAGGTTGAGCAACAGCAGGTAAATCATCAACCAGTTTTGGCTTGAAGAAGAAATCAAAGGATGGTAAACAGTGCAATTCAAGCAAAAGAAGATAATGAAGAGTAGACATTTTTCTTATCCAGCAGACAGTACTGAGATTAAGTATTCAGTTACTATGTAGTAGCAGTTAAGGAAGGAAACTGTATGCTTCCCAGTCATCACTACCAATTTCTAGTTTCCTTTCTAGTTTCCCTTGGTGCTTTTCCCCATGGAACAGGATGTTTGGCTTTTACATGGCACATTGTTACTGATGTCAAGTTGTTTTTCCTTTCCATGAACGATTATGATTGTGCACAGAATGAATGCTCTTAGTTTGATACCCATCATTACTCACATCGGGCAGGGGTTGGGAGTAACTCTACATTGCAAATTTGACATCTTACATTGCTTGGCCCTAGTTCAGATTTACTCCTCAGTGCAGAAGAGTCACTAGTGGTGACTTCAATAGTTGCCCTTTTATAGAGGAATAACTGGCCCACTATTTTAGGGGAAGGTTCCTTTTCCTAAGGTCCCCGCCCCCCTTTTCTTATTACAAGCAAATATTTCATCCTTCTTCAGTACACCCAGACTCCTTAATGCCACAAGAATGTAGAAAATCCAAATGACCTCTTGGTAACCTGGACTATCCCTGTAATTTCTCCTGCCTAATATGAATAACAGCCCCACAAAGATACTAGAGCTATAGACGGTTGTTATTGACACACATGGAAATATGTTGCGTGAACTATCAGAGCTGTCAATACCCTCGTAAGTAGACAGAATGAACAGCAGGAAGTATCACAGCCTAGCTACAATGCCTAGCAGGAAGTATGTGCCTTTAAATCTGTTTAAATTAATCAAAGAAATGGGACTACTCAAAGTAGGGTACTATTCAACATGAGTAAAGGCTTTAGGAGAGGGATAAATATTAGCTGAGATATTCACAGTATGACAAATTTTAACCTTTATATACAAAATTGGGGATTAGGAAAAGTAATGGGGTTATTATATTCACAATTTCATTGCATTTTTTTAAATATCTCAATCTATATTTAAGGAGGGGTGTGGAATTCATAGACTAGCAAGCAAAGCACGAATACTTTACACTACACAATCATTATAAAACATCAAATTACATTAAATTCCAACTAATCCACCATGACCTTAACAGCTTTTATTACTCAGGTATGTGGATAAAATGCAAATATTAATAAAAGAACTGCAGAAAACACTTCACAATAAATATTAGTAGCATGTAGCTGGTTTTAGATCCTCCAAATGAGAGGTAAACAAGGCTTAAACAAACCTCACTTGCATTAAAGATGAGTAAAACTAAGTACAGGAAAACGTGATTACTAACATGGTGCACTGGCACACTGCGGGGGGGCGGGGGGTAATTTTACTATCTACAGTATGTGAAAACAGCAGTAAGTGCTACCACCTTTATATTAGAAAACTGGTTGATAGAAATGTTTGACTGGCTGGTGCTGTCATTCCATATGGGAGCAGATTGGTCACCTTTCCTCATTAGAGGGAGTATCTCATCTCCTCCAGAATCCTGCTCATTTCAATGGGACTCAGACATATATTAAAGCACAGGTGCTATAGGTTTATGCTTAGGACTCCAGCTCCTTGGACTCACAGGATGAGATCACAATCTCATCCCCTGTTTAAAAAAAAAAAAAAAAAAAAGTTTCTTCCTCTCATGGTTTCAAAGAAAAACTTGAGAAAAAAATTACCTGAGTGTGACAGATGACTGCCGGAGTATGCAGACAGCCTAAACCAATAACTCCAAGAGGTGGGAAATGCCCTGTTAATTTTAACTCTGGGGGACAGTGGCCTCACCAACACCATCCCAGCACAAGACTCTGGGGGACCCTCGCTGCTGCAATCCCACCACAGCTCTTATGGAGTATTATTGGAAGGGGCCCACCCTCAACATTACTATGGGGGTGTGGACTGAGTCTTCCAGGACACACCTTAGGTTGCCTTAAAACAGAAAGCAGTAGTCAACAAAGTTGAGGGGAGAGGAGGAGACAGCCTACCCAAACAGAAGTGGATGGCAGGTCCCCTAGGAGCCTAGCAGAAAGCTTTTGTGAGAGTGGCCCCTGCTGCTGCCACGCCAAGGGGGGTCAGGGCCATAGTGTGAGAGTGTGAAATATGGGTAGGCCACATACAGAATGGTCCTGTCTTACCTTAATGGGACTATCTGAGGAGTAAGATGCTATTCAATGTGAATAAGGGTGGCATAATCTAGCCCTTAATGGGAGTTTTGAATAAGTAAAGTGAACAAGATTTGCTCCAGAATTTGCACCTGCTCCTTAATAGACAGGACTTGACCTTGTAGGTCCGCATCTAGCATTCTTTGCAGATTAAAGCCTCGTACAGACTATATGTTTGCTGTTTCACCTTGAAAGCTCCCCCCTTGTTTCCCAGAAAATCCTATGAAACTGAAGCCTAGCTTTCGTGGTCTGCCCAGCTGCTGCTAAACTGTGTGCTACTTTCCACACCCCATCATATGGGATTGAGATAACTAGACATACTTATTCTGTCTTGTTTGCAGATGATAACAAGCTGGGAGGGTTGCAAGCACTTTAGAGGATAGGATTAAAATTCAAAATGATCTGGACAAACTGGAGAAAGGATCTAAAGTAAATAGAATGAAATTCAATACGGACAAATGCAAAGTACTTGACTTAGGAGGGAACAATCAGTTACACACACAGAAAATGGGAAATGCCTGACTAGGAAGGTGTACTGCGGAAAGTGATCTGGTGGTCATAGTGGATCACAAGCTAAATATGAGTCATCAGCATAACACTGTTGCAAAAAAAAAAAAGCAAACATCATTCTGGGATGTTTTAGCAGGAGTGTTGTAAGCAAGACAAAAGTAGTTATCCTTCCGCTCTACTCCGCACTGATTAGATCTCAACTGGAGTACTGTGTCCAGTTCTAGGCACCACATTTCAGGAAAGATGTGGACAAATTGGAGACAATTCAAAGAAGAGCAGCAAAAAATATTAAAGGTCTAGAAAACATGGCCTATGAGGGAAGATTAGAAAAACTGAAGAAGAGAAGAATCAGAGGGGGGATGGACATGATAATAGTTTTCAAGTACATAAAAGATTGTTAGAGGACAAAAAAATGTTCTCTTTAACCTCGGAGGATAGGACAAGAAGCAAAGGGTGTAAATTGCAGCATGGGCGGTTTACATTAGATATTAGGAAAAACTTCCTAACTGTCAGGGTGGTTAGGCACTGGAATAAATTGCCTAGGGAAGTTGTGGAATCTCTGGGTTTTTTAAAGATTTTTAAGAGCAGAGTAGAGAAACACCTGTCAGGGATGGTCTAGATCAGGGGTCGGCAACGTTTGGCATGCGGCTTGCCAGGGTAAGCACTCTAGCGGGCCGGGCCAGTTTATTTACCTGCTGACGTGACAGGTTTGGCCGATCGCAGCCCCCACTGGCCGCAGTTCGCCGTCCCGGGCCAATGGGGGCGGCGGGAAGCCGCAGCCAGGACGTCCCTCGCCCGCGCTGCATTGAATGAAAGGGGAATGGACTAGAAGATCTCTTGAGGTCCCTTCAAGTCCTACGATTCTGTACAATGGATAGACAGCTTGAGAGATTGGGTCAGCCCCCAATGATAAGGGAACATAACATATCACCACTGAATGTTGTTAAGAAGAATTATGCAAAATGAGGATGCTAAACTTTGAAAAAAAAAATCCTGTCTTAGCAAACTATTAGACTAATAGACTAATTGTGTGAAAATGTTTACTTGCTATGGAGTCACAGTTATTAAACAAATTGCTCCATGCTTTTGTACTATTATATCCTCCCACTATGGTGCAATTTTTCTTAAAGGTTTTGTTGAGAAAGATGCACTCAGTTAATGAAGTTAATGAGCTTTAATGCTTCCTTGATGTACAGGTTTTCAGTACAAAATTGCTTCATTATCACAGCTTTGTAAGCCATGTAATGCATAATGGTCACTGTTCCTATTGAGAACACAGTGAAACATAGCAAAAGTTTAATTGTACATGCACCTACTCTTTAAAGCAAACAGGCAGTCTCCAGGGCTATTAATGTAGCAGATGCCCTCTATAATTGGAGGGTTATTGCCCAAAAATTAGCTGACAATCATTTTAATTAAAGTTAGTAAATGACTGTTGAAGTCATCATAATATAGAAATATGATTAACATCAGATGCTTAATTTTCACGTGTGTCGACAACAGTAAGTTGTCCCCAACATTACTATTTTTTAAAATTCTTGCACAAATAGAAGTCTACAATGTGTTATCATAATAAAGGGCTAGATCATACAGTCCTTACTTGAACAAATAGTCCCACTTACTTCACATGCATAACAGCTGAATGAATGGGGCCCAGATACATGTGGTACATTGCGATACAAATTACACAATATTTTTCTGGTTATGTAGCATAAACAATGCCTTTTTTTAAACTTCAGCCCAATTTAATCTTTGAATTTTGTTAGTAGAGAAAATAATTTTGTTTCAATTTATAAAGCCAACTGTAGAATAATGAAAAGAACAGTCATTATTTTGCTGTCAAAATCAGTATTCCATATCCCCTTCCATTCTGAACAGACTTTGGGCTAGTTTCTTCAGTCTCAGTAGAATATAATAAACACTTGGCACAAAACAATGACCAAAACTGGATTTCCGGAACCTCCCAATGACATTAGGTTGAACATCTGTTACAGCTTTCAAACCTCATTTAACATATTGACAAATCACAGTAGAGTGAAGTAAACCTTTGTAAGTTTCAGAAAATTGCACGAAAGCTTACAAGTGCTAAGACCGTTGACATGAAATGCTGTTTGGTTTAAAAAAAAAAAAAAATCAGTGTGCCACAATATCTCCGAGAACACAGAATAGTCTGGCTGACAGAAACAGTGTGGGCCAGTCTGAACCCTTAAACAATAGTCCCAAGGTAAGGGGTAAGTAGAGTCACACTATCCCAACAGAAGAAGTTTTGTAAGGTTTTCAAAGCTCAGTGTCTTCCAGAGCTCCTGGAGTGCTCAGATGTTGTGCTACATTTTAGGAATATTCAGAACAAGGACTGGCTGCAATCCAATCTTAACTATCCTGTAGAATTTTTTAGGCTTCAGTTTCATATTCCCAGATGTTGTTTTCTATACCTTCCTTTAGTTTTGAAAACTGTAAGGGTACAAAGTAAAACACAAACTAAATCAAGGACAAGCCTGATTCAAAACTGAATTGGAACTTCACCAGAATTGTTTGAAATGGCATCTTTCCTTGTAATGTAATGTAACTCACAGAAATGAACCATCACAATCTTTGGGGGATTAAGAGGGATGTGTCTATGTGGAAACTATTGTGTCCTTTGAATCTAGAAACAGTATCTATTAATATGGTGGATTATTACAAATAGTGTATTTCTATTAATAATTAGGACTTCTCCACTGCTTTTCATTCAAAGATATAACAGAATTTTTAAAACATTAATAAACCTTAGACCACCTCTGAAATATTGTGGGGACTATTTCAGGGACAAGTAAACAGCCACTGAGACCTTTGTCAATGTGTTGACAGCAGAGATGGAAATTGATATCAGCAGTCCTATTTACGAAAGAGAAGGTATTGTGATAAGTAATGAAATCCAGTCCCTAAACCTAGGTCTGGGAGCCCTACCCATAGGTAACCTAACCTTGGGGTGGGGAGCCCTACCATAGGAACCCTAACCGTAGCTCCAAGTGCCCTATCCATAGGAACCCTACCACTGGGGTGGGGTGACCTCTGCATAGGAATGTTTACACTAGCTATTAGTCCCCTCCCCAAAGGAACCCTAAACCTATGGTGGGCACCCTGGCCAGAGGAACCCTAACCCTAGCCCCAAGACTCCTCCCCATAGGAACCCTAACCATAGCCCCAAGTCCCCTCCCCAAGGAACCCTAACCGTAGCACCAAGTAACCTCCCCATACGAACCCTAGCCCTAGCCCCAAGTCCTCTTCCCAGAGGAACCCTAACCCTAGCCCCAAATCACATACCCATACAAACCCTAACCCCAAGACCACTCCCCATAGGAACACTCACCCTAGGGTGCGGCACCCTTCCCATGGGAACCCTAACCCTAGCCCCAAGTAACCTCAACATATGAACCCCAGCCCTAGACCCAAGACCTCTCCCCCAGAGGAACCCTAACCCTAAGGCAGGGCGCCCTCCCCACAGGAACCCTAATACTAGCCCCAAGTCCCCTTCCCAGAGGAACCCTAACCCTAGCCCCAAATCCCCTACTCATAGGTACCCTAATCCTATCCCCAAGTCCCGTCCCCATATGAACCCTGCTCCCCACCCCAGCAGCAGAGTTTGGGTCTCGGAGAGGGCAGGGGACTGGGGCATGGGATGGGGTCAGGCGAGCTCTGGGTGGTGCTTACCTAGGGGGCTCCCTAGAAGCAGTGACATCCCCCTCACTCAGCTGCTTGGCAGAGGCGTGGCCAGGCAGCTCTGCTGCCTGCCTCTGCCAATGGGAGCTGCGGGGGCGGTGATCTGGGCAGAGGCAGGAAACCTACCCCTTTCCATATTTTCCATATATTTAACTGAATGATGCTCTTCATTTCATCTACCTTGCTACATGTAAGTTACTCCACTGTAATACTTGATTTCTCTCTCTCTCTCTCTCTCTCTCTCTCTCTCTCTCTCTCTCTCACACACACACACACACACACAGACGTACGTCTTATTCTTGCTAACCTGTCTGTTATCCTCCTCCTCATATTCTCTGTGTGAGACCTGAGGAATACGAATAGACAAAAAACAGCGAGAGAGAAAGTTTAAGAAAACAGGTGCATGGATATAGCTTTTAAAAGCACCAGAGGTAAAAGCCCTGAATGATCAATGACCATTTATACACCCATTGTTCACTAGAAGCCTAAAATTAGATAAGTAGGTGGTCCCTCCTTAGGAGGTAGTAAATGTCCATGTTTCTGTGCTATTAGTCTAGATAAGTGACAAGAGAGAAAGGGCTTAGGAAAGTAATAATGTGCTTGCCCAGTTATCGTATAGCAAGTCAGAAACCTAATGTTCAGGAGGATTATTCTCTCTGCTTGTTAGATAGGACCCCCAGGGAAAGATAGTAAATTTTCTTTAAGAGGCGGGAGCAAAGACACTAAAACAGATTGGAATCACAGGGAGGACACCTCGTGCCAATGTTAAGTTACAGGGGGAAATAAGGTAGCTGAGGTGCAATTGGAACAGGGAAATATATTCCTTATATTGCTGTGGTTGAAGAAAATGAACTACTAAAAGGTGGAAATACTGTGCTGACTTTGTAAATCAAGACCAATTGTACTTATGTAAATAGAGAAAGAAAAAGATGAAGAACAAAAGGAACCTGAGCTCTATCGAAAGCATTTTTCTGTGTAGAAAACAATGAAAAAGTGCTGAGTCTCCTGGGAATATCAGAAACAAAGAAGCAGAGCCAGCAAGCAATTGCTGACTGTGATGGGGCAGTACTGCTTACTGGTCAGTCCTCCTTGTCACCTGCAATGGCGCTTTTAAACATTTTGGGTGGTCTGATACACAAGATCTGAGAAGACACAGGGAGAGAGGAAAGGGGTCCCAGCAAGAAGTAGCATTTAGAAGGGACCCTGTTGCTGTATCTTTAAGGGCCTGGAGCCTTTCAAAGAGGGTGAAGCACCACTCCCCACTCTCCCAGCCAATAAAGAATGAGCTAGGAACAGAGGTCATCATAAATGCTGCCTTCTCCATCATAGCGGGGCAGGTGTCTGCAGACAGTGTAGGGCAGTGGTTCTCAAACTTTTGTACTGGTGTCCCCTTTCACATAGCAAGCCTCTGAGTGCACCCCCCCTTATAAATTAAAAACATTTTAAAATATATTTAATACCATTATAAATGCTGGAGGCAAAGCGGGGTTTGAAGTGGAGGCTGACAGCTCGCGACCCCCCCATGTAATAACCTCGCAACCCCCTAAGGGGTCCTGACCCCCAGTTTGAGAACCCCTGGTGTAGGGAATAAAAAGGCTCCTGTATGGCCCTGAGTTAAAAGGGAGCAGACACCCGCACTGTGGATTAAATGAGGCCAGGGAGATAAATTGCAGTTCAGCTGGAGGTCCTGCCATGAGGAGAGACTTACAGACAGAGAGAACCCTGAGGGGACTGGGAGCAGAGCGTAAAAGCAGAAGTACCTTTTATTTATTTGGGACTTTTTTGTTGTGGCCCCTTTTGTAGGAGATTTTGTACTAAACAAGTCCTAATAAGGGTATTAGCAAATCAAATGTCAAGAGTGCTTGAAATTGAATTACTGAGAAAGGAAACTGAGGCAGGGACTACATGCAGCTCCATATGAACTCAGTAGAGGGTACTACCGGACAGGCACGCCTCACAACACTAGCTATATTTTGGGTTAGGTAGACTCACACCTATAGCGAATAAAGAATGGAGAAGTTCAAGTCTGGGGTGTAGCCACAAAGTCCGGCAAACTCTCAATCTGATATACTGACAGTGGTATAAATATCACACAAGCTGAGAAAAGACTCCTGCTTAACATGCAAGTGACAGGCAAGAAGGCAACTCATCCTCTGGTTATCTGTGCACTCCGGAAAGACTTGGCAAGCTGTGGGGCTCATATTGGCCTACCAGTTCCCAGTACCACCAGCACTGACAAAAATCTTGTGTCTATGTTTTCACTATGATGATGACCTGCATTTCTGGTTACCTTGAGTCCCACTGTGCAGGATTCAAAGGGTGAGAACAGTTATGAGGACTATATTTTAAATACTTCTCAAACAGACCTAAAATAATTTTCTAGACAAAAAAACGGCACCTTTTCAACGGTAGTTTAGAAATTTTCAAAGCTGGAAGCAAATTCTGTGTTTGCCATTGGAAAGCTCAATCTCCCCTTTCCAATATAATGACAACATCTACAGACTCCAACTGAGATCACAATTTCATTGAACTAGGCTCTGTCCATACACATAGCAAGACAATCTCCGCCCTGAAGAGCTTACAGAGCAGATAAGACAGACAAAATGTAGAAGGGAAAACGGAAGCACAAACAGGTGAAGTGACTTATCATAGGTCACATGGACAAATCAGTGGCAGAACCAGGAATAAAACTCAGATCTCCAGAATCCTAGTTTAAGGTCCCTATCAACTAGAGATACCACAAAGGAAAAATCTCCTGTGTCTAGATTGAAAAGGTTTGCATTATCAGACTTTAAATATTCCACTAGGGCAGGATTGAATGCTTTCGCTCTTTCACTGTGGTAGGGGATCGGCAGGGTGGGGGCGGAAGCAAGCAAGAAGAAATATAGTTGTGGCAGGTTGACATGTGGTGGCTGTTTGAAGCTACTTTAAGACTAAAATTTTACAATAAGTCCCAGGGAGATGCACTGACAGCCTAAATTTCACTCTGCCTGCTAAAGTTGGATGATGTATGCAATTTATGTCATGGCTCTGCAATTTATTGTATGAATTCAGGGCTTTGGAGCTGTGCTCCGGCTCCACTCCAGCTCCAGGCAAAAACCTGCAGCTCCACTGCTCCAGAGCTGCTCCGCGCTCCAGCTCCGGCCTCCACTCCAAAGCCCTGAATATCATCTCCGCATGCAAACTGTATGAACACTATGGCATGGATCTCTCACACTGCATCATGAGCTGAAGGCTGAGCTATACCAGGGAGAAATGCACATATCTAAATGCAGGGTCTGACTGAAGCATTATTGTTTTTTAGAGCTAGTCGGAAGCTTTCCCCACAAAATGAAAATTTTACTGGCTTTGGGACTAGTTGCATCAATTTTATTCCTACAGGGAGCTGCATTCCAGAGTGAAGTTTTGTGGGAGAGAGGAAGGGTGGGAATTCATTTGAAAACAGTGTGAATGAAAAGCACATGATCATAAGAAAAAAAGAGCATGGCATGGAGCATGCTGAAATTGCGTACTTTCCAGCATCTGTCTGCTCTTGACCTCTGTTGTGTGTTCAGCAACCCTGAAATACCAGTATTGCCTCAGTTCCAACCAGCTCAGCAGTACATGAATGTCAAAAGTGTTTCTCCCCTCCTTCCCCTACCTTTATTTGACTTGCCTGAAACCAATGCCAACAAGATTGTATAGTCTCTTGTTACCCAGTGACTTTTTCCCCTACCTTTGTCATACCAGTCTCAGCTGAGACCAGGAATATATGAATTTCCTTTCAGTTTGAAGTCATTCCCTCATGAGGGTGGTAGATTCATTGCCTTTCCAATAGTTAAATGCTAATTAATATTTACGATTTAGTATTTAATATATTCTATTAAAGTGAAATGAGTTCAAAACTTTATTAATTTTTGCATGAAAATATGACACTATGGATTCAAACACTGAATATATATTTTTGATATTCCTATGGTATTGGTTTGCTTATGATTCTGCTATCTTTTCCTCATACTGTGATAATGAGTCTACTAAATTGCTATCTGCAATAAATTTCTTGTGAAATTGTTCAGTTCTCTCTCTCTCTCTCTCTTTTTTTTATTATTATTTTCTACTCTGAATGGAGGACCCTATAGAGAGAAACAGATTGCGGGGGTGGGGGAGGGGAAGCAATCCAGAGAACTCAAATCTCTAGGGTGCTTGGAAGAGGACAAAATTGGCAGGTTCAAGGATTATAAATGTACCTGTTGGCCATCTCAGCTGTATGCACACCAAGTCTTATTCAGAAATAAATATGGTAACTTTGTCAATAACATCATTATCTGTAGCAGAATTGTTTTGCTACTTTCGGGGCTTGAATCAAGTTGCTGTGTCCTACAGGCACTTTTTGTCTGCAGAGCACACCACCTATTCCAGAAACACGATCCTAGCCTAGCTCTTTGGCTCCTGGCTTGTTTTCTTATTCCCTAGCCCCTCCCCACTTTCCCACTGCAGCACCTGTCTGGGAGCTTCCCCTCTCTTCATGGATAGTGGAGCCGTTCTGTTCAGGGTTGAAAGTAACTGAGGACACTTACCGGTATGGGGCCAGGGCGGCTCTGGCCCCTGAAAGGGGTGGGGCCTGAGACAGAAGGGGCGGGGGTAGGGGTCAGCATCCCCCAGCCAGCCCTTCCAGGCCACCTGGCCCGGGCCACCCAGGGCTCCCGTGTTGATTTAAAGGGCCTGGGGCTCCAGACGCCGCTGCTGCCATAGCGTCGTCCGGAGCCCCAGGCCCTTTTAAATCGCCGGCCCCAGGGCAGCTGCTCCCTTTGCCATCTCCCCGCCTGTCAGTGGCCAGGGGCGCAAAAGGGGCAGGAACGTTAAAGCGCTGCAGGGTCCTTTGCCGCAGCAGCACTTTAACAGTTGCCACCCCCCCCCCCTCGTCGGCGGCCTTGCCGGTAGGGACCCTACCAGCAGGGCCACCAATGGGGGGAAGGGGCAGCGGCATTAAAGCGCTGCTGGGGCAGCACTTTGAGGACAGGTCCTTTGCCGCGGCAATGCTTTGAGGATCCTTAAAGCGCTGCCGCAGCAAAGGAGCATCTTTTCAAGTGCTGCCGCGGCAGCGTTTTAATGTTGCTGCCCCTTTCCCTCCTCCCCCCGTCGGCGGCAGCCCTGCCAGTACGGACCCTACCAGCAGGGCCACTGACAGGGGAGGCAAAAGGGGTAGGGACATTAAAGTGCTGCTGCGGCAGTGCTTTAATGTGGGCTGGGTATGAGCTGGTGCAGGTTCTTACCGGTTCACAGTCCCGGCCCATACTGGCTCACTTTCACCCCTGATTCTGTTACACTGCTGGAAGTCACCTCCTTGTGTAACCCTTCTACCAGATGGGGTCAGCGGCAACAAGGGCTATGTTTAATATCTAAAGGTTCCTCCTAACATCACAAAACAAAACCAGCTTGAGCCCCATCTTTGTAATCTGGGGAAACTAACCATCAACCTTAGGCTCCTCCAAGAATTAATACTTCCCCACTCGCAAGCACTGAATCTGGTACCACAAAAGAGAATTTTTAATACAAGGGAAAGAGAACTCAGCATTAATTTGGGAAAACACCGCAATGATTATTAAAAGCATGGAAACCATAAGTGAACACCTACCCCAGAGTCTCTTGGACAGTGTCTTTTACCTCAGTTTCCCAGCTTCTGATGTGAAAATCCAACTGATTAATATCTGTGTGTCACTCCCCTTTTCCCTCCACTGCACCCCACTCATGGTTTGTCGTCTCAGACCAGCAACATCCCAGAGTGCATTCACCTCCTGCCCTGATGGGAAGCCTTCACCTTTGCTCACTGCTGCTGCCATTTGTCACGGTCTCTGCCACTGCTGCCTCTAGCTGTGATGCTATATTCTGTGATTCCACACTTAGTAATTTCAGCTCCTTGGTGATTTCACTGGGTAGTGGGGAAAGTCTTCTGCTGATGCTTTTCCATCACAATATTGTCTCCGTGCAAGGTCTAAGGTTCAGCCCCCTTAGATCAGCTTATTTGTGATTTCAGCTCTATTAATCGCTGTGCAGAAACAAAAATCTCTACACTGAGTCTGATCAGTGCCATTTTTAAACACTAGAGGGGGAGGGGTCAAATGGTTACTAAGATTCTTTAAATAGAGCCCACAACACCAGGTAAAAACATCTGTCCCCGACCCCTCTGAGCTTTACTTGGATTTGGCATCACTACCCCCTGTTTGGAGACTGAGGTAACAGTTAGCATGCCCTAACTTAAGGGGTCACCCTAAATACAGTTCTGCTGCCTCCTTCTTAGCATATGGACAACATGCCTCAGGTGGCACGAGACCAAGATTCATCACCAAATTTGGTCTCCCAGTTGGATCATGCACTTCCCTGGTTCAGGCCAGGTACTGACGGGGAGCGCATGTGAACGCTGATCCATGCCCCCCCTTATGCTGCCTTTTACTCATACAATAAGACCAACATTCCATTAATCCTACATTAAACAGTAAAGTTAAATTTTGACTCGTTTGGGTTAAAATTATCCTTTTTATAAGGTAGGTCTGTCTGCTAGTCATATAGGCAGAGAAGGTGTGTCTATGCATATACAGTTTGCTCCTGAAGTCTTTCCCCTCACAGCTCATCACTAGATGTCAAAAGATAGACCCTAGTTACACTTATTTCAATACCCTACAGGCAGCACAAGGCAACGGGGGATGCACTATATTCTGGCAAGTCCCATCCTCTCTTGCTGTAATAGGAGTTATTAAAAGGGGTAGATCGCAGCACTAGGGGCCAGCTCTGCTATAGAGAAGGAAGAGGAAGCTGAAAAATTGGAGAGGAGAGCCTTCCAAACTTGCTCAAGTCTCCCCTCTCTCATAGCTAGGTGGGGACAGGGTTAAGGAACTGGAGGTTTGATGGGAAGGAAGGAAACTGGGGATGATACCTGAGGTGGCAGAGACAAGGGCTAGGCCTTAAAGCATATTTACAGTTGATGTGGAAATGAAATAATGTTAAGAATGTGAAAAAGTTATAATAAATGGGGGGGGGGGAAGAGATGGAGAGAAAATCCAAAAAAAAAAAAAAAGGAAGAAATAATGCGAAGTTTTAGGACATCATTAAAAATGTTGTGAATCACAATTTAAAGTGCTTATCTTTGATTTTAGTAGAATGTAGGTTTTTTTAAAGGAAGACTGAAAAAAATATAGTTTTCCACTTGGGTAATAACCTTGCTTTTCGAGGCTGGTAGGGGCAGACTAGCAGTATGCTGGGATAGGGCCTGGTCTCATTTACTCCAATGCACATCGAATCAAGTCCATAGTTACAATCACATGCATGTTTCCTCCACTGCAGGCCCTTGGCTCCACACACTAACTCTCCTTCCCCATGCCCTCTCAGTGCAGGTAAACATCTGCCCATCCTTTCCCATTCCTCCCCCATCACCTGGGAGCATAGAGAGACATTCACCCACACGTCTTCATCACCTTTAGTTTGACAATCTGCTTCTGAAATGCTGGGTTCCCTGACAGAAATGCAATCAGAGACTCATTAGCTGCACAGTTGTCTCTCCGTTCCCCCACCATATCCAGCTTTCCCATAACTACACTAATTGTAGGATCTGGAATGTCAAAGAGCAGGATCAGAAGGCACCATTCAGGGTGGGTTGTGTACTGCCTTTGCCACCAGTTTGATTAATGGGAAGGTGATGGCAGAGGGTCTGTAGTGGCACAGCCCAGAATCGTCCCAAGGTAGATGGCATAGGTGATTGGCGCAGGCCTGAGGGTATAGGAGGCATTTGCTCTGAGGAAAAATTCAATCCTTTTGATGTTTTTTGTATCAAGAGAAAAGGTTTCCTGCAAAGGAAGATATCCTGTAATTATTTGTGCCGATAAGCTAATGGCACAAAGTGACGTTCACAAGTGCCAGGCTTAAAAATAATAGACAAGCACTTAAGCACTGTGCACCAGCTTGTTAGCTGTTGTAAACTGGCATGTCAACACTGACTTTTGGAGGTATGCAGATTCACACCAGCTGAGAAGAGAGTGATCCTGTTAGTCTTAGGATGAGTTTTTTGTTGTGCAGAGTGCTTTGGAATGTTTTCATGAAGACTGCTGTATAAATACAGGTGGCTGATGAACACAACAACATTGATCAAACTGTCTGTAATGAAACTTTAGCTTAATCCTCCTAGACTCATCTGGTTCAAGGCAACCTGTTTTTCCTTTTCTGATCTAGCTTTTCCCTCAGCTCCCACCTGTAGTGGCTGAGGGCCTACATGCTGTGGTGCAATGAAGTTAATAGTTGCATATGTATAAAATAGTCTAATGGAATGAGAAATCAGACCCAAGATCAGATTAATTTATTTAGTATTGTGAGTCACTTTGTGTAGGAGGCTGTAAATTCAGAAAAAAATAGCATTTATTCAATGTTTACCTGCAACTCATTTTGTTATACACATCTTTAATATTAAAGGAAAAATTTGAATAAGTCATTTGGCCCTTACACCTGAGACAATTATAAGACTAGTCATAAATCTTCCAGCAAGTATCTGTAATAGAGTATGCTGAAGGTTTATCCTTGCTCATTAATAATCAGCGTCTAAAGCTAACAAGTCACCAATTTATGTTGGTGTCCTTTAAAGTGCATAGCTTTCTGCTGAATTCATAATGAAACCACTCAGGAAATAGACTACCAACTTTTGTTTCTTTCATTTTCTAATCCAAAATGTGTTTCTGAAATTGGCTTTGAAAAGTATGTCACATTTTACTGTATTTTCCCACCAAACAACATTGTCCAAACACAATCCCACAATGTCAAATATGTATTAAAAATGACATAAGAAAAAAGATTCACTTGATCAGAGCAGGATACAGAACCAGTCTAGCTGCTTATAAATTCAAGTGTTACTATTCCCAAGGGAGTTCAGATGAAAGTTCTTAAGCTGTTGTTCACACAGTCTGATAGATTCCTGGGTATATAATGACTTGCAGCTCTAAGTGTAAATGATTGGCCCTTAATTTTCTTTTTCCTCTCCTCTTATTGTAGTTTTAAAGATAATTACCCATATAAACTTGTTTGGTGATGTTCATTTTAGTGATGTAGCTCATCTCCCAAACACTGCTAATGTTCCTGAACAGATGTTTTATTTTTCACCTTTGAGTAAACTTTTTCAAATGATGTTTTCTACAACTCTGCCACTAAAAGGTAAATGTACAAAACATGCTGGAATACTCTCATTTCAGTAAAGATTATTTTGCCAGTAGCATCTTTGATACAGGAGATCATTTGTCAGTTCAGGTAAAAAAAAATAATCTTTTCAATTTTAACCCCTTCTGATAAACAGAGAACAAGTTATTGAGACAGACAGAAGCTTCTCGGTTGGGTGTGGAAATATGGATGTATGTCCAAAAGAGGCAATTTTAGGCCTGTGGAAACGATGAGAGTTGAATTGATTTTTCTGAACAATTTATTTTACCATATCTCCAAGTCCTGCTTTTTGAGCACTAATGCCAGAAATGGCATTGCATTTTTCAGACACCTTCAGTGACTGGTGGCAAGATGCAAGTACTCTAAATGTCACCATTTAAAGGTAATGTTTGAGATTTTTAAAGAAAAGTAGTACAGGTGATTTATTGCACACATCTTCCATTATTGATTGATTGATTGATATAATATATTTATTGCATTGAAATTGATGGAAGATGTGTGGCTAAACATCCTGCATAACTCTGAAAATCTTAGTCAATATCCAGGAAAGGACGTTGTTTTTATTAATATCACAATAGCACCTAAACATTCCCATTGTTCTAGACATCATAGTATGAGCACAGAGTGAGAGTCAGTCCCTCCTCCAAAGAGTTTACATCTTAGTCACTCTACTTATGAACTAAACCTTATTGAAGATCAGTGTTTGAAACAACCTTATTTGTTAATGTAATAATAAAGGGTAGTTGTAGAAACAAACATGGATCTGCCAAAGGTGTCACACAGCAGCTTAGTGAAAGAGCAGGGGACAGAGCCAAGTTCTTGAGATGCAGTCTAGTGTCCTATCCATCAAGCCACAGACATCGTGAGGTATTTTGGATGAAACCCCATATATTCAGATGTTTATGTAAAACTGATCTCAAACATCTAGATCTCAAGTCTGCAACAAACATCAGGATTTCATTTTGTGTCGACTTCTACAAGAAAGATAGATATTTTGGGAAAGTGGGCAATGGTCTTCTCATTGGGTAATTGAGGACACAAACTTCCTGAGACTAAATAGCATTAAAATACGTCAATGCATTTATTACACTTGGATTTAGGCTCTAAATATTGTCTAATGTAAAAGTCGCCCCAGTTACTAGTAGCTATGTTTGTTTGGTTTTGGGTGGTTTTTTTTTTTTTTTAAACTTTGTAGAGAAAAATCAACATATCAGTAAATGTACATCAAGTAATGGTTGCTTTATTATCCAGATATGCAGAAATCTTAATGGGCGTCATTTTCCACTACTTGACCTTGTATAGTCATTCACACCTGTATGAAGTTAAGTGCTAGGTGGGTATAGAATTAGGGTGAGCAGATGTCCCGTTTTTAAAGGGACAGTCCCGTTTTTGGGGACTTTTTCTTATATAGGCGCCTATTTCTTCCCACCCCCTGTCCCATTTTTTTCCACAGTTGCTATGTGGTAACTGTATGTAGAATGCTACTAAATCAGATAACTACTGCCAGAGACACGGAGTTAACATTCACTTTGTCAAGGTATAAATGCCTACAGGTGTTCAAGGCAATGGAAAATCAGGTCCAATGGCTTTTGGCCACTTCAGTAAACCAGATGATTGTCAGCTATTACTCCAGTTTCTCTACTAAGCTCTAAATGCATAAATAACTTGAGAATTGACAACTTTTAAACTCATACCCCCACCCCATCTTGGCTCTGATGTTGCAATGGAGCTGAGAGTTACCAGTGTGAGGGAACAACAATAAAGTGTCTCTGAATCAGAGGGGCATTAGAATATTTTCAGCATAGAAATCTTCAGGAGCTTCCTCCTCCCTTCCCCATCTTGCCTACAGAGAAGATAGAAGGTTGTTAAGGGGAGATCCTCCTGAGAACACTTCAATAGTCATATCTAAGGATGGCTCTTAATAATTCACTGTGATAGTTATTTCTGCTCTTTACTCGTGGCAAGCAGCCTTTCGTAAAGTTGTGCACTCTCAAATTATTACATTAATAAATAAGGTTGTTTCAAACACTGATCTTCAATAAGGCTTAGTTGATAAGTAGAGTGACTAAGATGAATGATCTCAGCTTAACTCCTTAAAGATAAGAAGGATCTACATTTGATTGCATTGCCAAAGCAGGGTGATTTTCTCCCCCCAGAAAATGAGAAGGATTAAACAAGTATGAAATCTCTTTGTATCAAAGACTATGTACATTCCAGGTCAACACTGTAGATCACTAAGAGCACTCAACAGATCAAAGTGTCTTTCTTAATCCATATTCCTTTTTGCTTATTTGATTTAAGAAGATTCACTTTCAACTTACTATATTTTCAAGGTTCATCATCATTTGGCTCCTCCTCTGTTTTTTTGCTTTTGTTTCTTTGCTGAGCTAAGGGATCAGTATCAATATAGGCTGATTTTTAATTAACAAGATGATGCTATGTATGCTTCGTTAAGGTGTAGTCATGCAGGACGGCCTACTCCAAAGCCTACTGAAGCGAAAGGAAAGAATCCCATTGACCCTGTGGGTTAAATCATCCCATTTAACCCCTGTGGGTTAAGTCATCACAGCTCTTACTCAGACAAGCAGGGGAATAAGAGGGATTAATGCTCCTCTTTACTCTCCTTCTTGAGCCTATCATATTGACTCTGATTGCAGTGGGGAGAGAGAAATTGCTGGGGACGCAGGTGCCCCAACTCATTCAATGAACGCTTCAAAAAATGTATCCATCCAACTCCCTGGACAGTGTAATTGAGTGGTCCAAGACAAATCATTTTATAGCTGATTGTTTTGGGGATTGTTTTTAAAGTAACTGTTTGAAGATGGTCAAAAATCTGTAACTTTAGAATTATTCCCATCAGAGATGGATCAATGTGCAGGGGAAGCAATCAAGAGACCCTGATAAATATAATTACAGCTATAAGAGACTTAATCAAGAATGCGCTATAAGTTCACATCATTTTTTAAAATTTCCTTTTGTGTGATGAACATCACATTACATGACATAATGGGTTCTCAATAGAGGCTGTGACCAGATGAAGCTCTGAACGTGTGTACTTAAGGACACACCTGAAAGTCAATACTTTAAATAAATAACCCTTTGCAACACATCTTACTTTGAAGACTGATGTTACTTGACAACGCTAATGCAAGAACAGCAAGGCTTCTCACTGATTGCACTGCAGAAGTAAGTTATACACTAAACACTTATTCATCCACAGCATTTCAACAGATGGATCTTTCAATAAATATTTGGATTATCCTTCTGAAAAAGTCCTGTGGAATTTAATATGAAAAAATATGAACAAATTACTTGATATACCTATTGTGACCATTTGGGAAATGTGTCAACTCCTTTAGGTTTTGTGAAATATCATATATGACTAACCATCAGTATGGATTAGAATATCCACCTGTAGCAAGAACAGACTATTCCTGGAAAGCTGAAACAGGACCATCACAGGAGCCATCAACACCGAATAGTTCTACCTTTGTAGGACAATGGGGTTGCTACCAGCAGAGCTATTGACTTTTAACAGCTCTCTGTCCAACAAGCCACAGGGCGTTTGGAACATGGAAAATCTCCAGCAGAAGAACAGGAATAGGAAAGGTCCCAGAGCCTGCTTTTAAAAGCAGGGAGGCAGTCCATTGCCAAAAACGGCAGACTCAACTGGAGGAGTAGGGACAGGACGGCTTTGTCTTCCCCCCCCAAGGATACCAACCAAAGCCAAGAACTCTCAGGAGTGGAGAGGACTCCGAGGAGAGATTGAGTCAGGTAATTATTGTTTTCTATAGACCTGTAACTCTCCTGTGCAGTCTACGAGTAAAGTGTGTGCATTTAAGAAGCTCCTTAGCAATGTCTGGGTTCCTAACTTTACCTGCCCTGTGCCCCCAGAGAGTTAAATTATAGTCAGAGGACCTACACTGATGAATTCTAGAGGAGTGTGCATAAGCACTTGTGGAGGCTCAGGATGTCTCAGCACTGGTTTGGGGGCTTAGAGCATTTGGATTGTGGAGTTCCATGTCCTAAGGAAGGATTTCAAACAGGAGAGTCTGCACCTGGGACCATGCCCTAGATGCCAAGAGCTAATGAGTGTCTGGACTCTAACCAGGCCCAACAGGGTTGGACGCACATAGGATCTAAAGGTTGGTCCAATTAGTAGTGACTGTCCATTATGGGGACTCAGCCAGACCTGTGATACCTATAGAATTTAATAAAGAATGATATTCTTTCTATAGGTTTTTTTCTTAACAATATCCTATAGAATTCTATAGCAGGTATACAATTTTATATTAAAATTACATACAATGGTCCCTACAGAAAAGTTATTTTTTATTCAATTCTGTAGGACTTTTCCATAATTATGAGTCTTATTAACTGAAGATATAATATGTCCCCAAACCCAACTCTTTTCTTTCCAAGTGATATAATTTATACAAGAAGCAAGTTAGATCAAGTTATTTTGAATGTAATTTTAGTCAGCTCTTAAGTATATTACTAAGATAAAAAACCATCAGAAGAAAGATTAGAAATTCAACATAGATTCCCTCTGTGTTCAAAGAAACATTCTGCATATAAGAAACATAGCACAGGCAGGTAGCATAGTACCTTAGAGTAGGGGCTCTCAACCTTTTTCTTTCTGAGAGACCCCCCCACCCACATGCTATAAAAACTCTATGGCCCACCTGTGCTGCAACAACTGGTTTTCTGCATATAAAACCCAGGGCTGGCATTAAGGGGTAGCAAACAGGGCAATTGCCCAGGGCCCCACGCCACAGGGGCCACCTTGAAGTTAAGTTGCTCAGGCTTTGGGTAGGTACGTCTTCACTACCCGCCGGATCAGCGGGTAGTAATCAATCCCCGAACGCACTCCCCGTCGACTCTGGAACTCCACCAGGGCGAGAGGCAGAAGCGGAGTCAACAGGGGAGCCACGGCCGTCGATCCCATGCTGTGAGGACGCGAAGTAAGTCGATCTAAGATACGTCGACTTCAGCTACGCTATTCTCATAGCTGAAGTTGCGTGTCTTTGATCGACCCCGCCTCCTAGTGTAGACCAGCCCTTTGGCTTCAGCCCCGAATGGCAGGACTCAGAGACCCGGCCTTCAGCCCCATGTGGCGGGGCTTCGGCTTTCTGCCCTGGGCTCCAACAAGTCTAACGCTGGCTCTGTTTGGTGCCCCCCTTGAAACTTGCTCGATGCCCCCTAGGGGGCCCTGGACCCCTGGTTGAGAACTGCTGCCTTAGACTAGAGTATATAGATTTTAAGTTCTTGGGTGGGAGTACTGCATGTAGAAAATTACATGTAGAAATTATGTTTAATTTACAGTTTTGTAAAGAAATAAAATATAAATACCAGGAAATAAACATAGTTGCTCCTTCAGAAATATTCAGTGATTAACATCTAGAAAATTTTCCCAAGAGACTGCCAGGAAAACCAATTTCTCTCAGAGAAATCACTTTCAAAAGGTCCCAAACTCAACTGAGTGAGAAAAAAAGACTATGTATATTTGCATCGGTAGATAGTTTGAAAAGCATTGCACATTAAGTAATGTGTTTAAGCATATTGGGCCAAATTCTGCTGTCTTGTGCCAGAATTATACCAATGTAATTCTGCACTATTTTTAGACTAACTCCACTGTAGCCACTAGAAATACTCCAGAATTAAACTGGTATAACTCTAAAGAGCAGGAGTAGGCTCTTGACTTTTAAACTTTTAATCTGCAGCAACATTCAGATAGGGATAGGACAAATATATGGTTCATATACTTACACTGCTATTTTCAAATTTAATACTAAAGAACACCTACGTGTTACTATGCCTGATCCTGTATGTGCACAATTAGCAGGAAAGGTATCAAGACCCTTTCTAGCCTATGTAAAGGTCATAAATAATTCCCATTCCTGTGAGATCTGAGAATGCTGCCCACCACATACAAAACACCTCAAAGGGGTGGGGACAAGGCAGGGTCCTGGCACTGCCCTAAATTTGCACTGGTTAGCAGAATATGCTATACTCTGTAAGAGATATAATAGCAGATTATATGCATCTACTGCACAACTGGGAACACCAAGAATCATTCTACTTCCCTGAGGCACAATGCTGGTCCATAATAACCCTCATTCTGAGCAGATCCTAAATGCACAATCTAGCTTTGAGTCACTTAGCACCTGAATCTACACTCATTAAAACTCATCAGCAAAGCTCACGTTGACAGAAATGATGAAGGATCAGGACCTTAATGAGATGCAAAAATAGTTCAGATTAAAAAAAAAAAAAAAAGTTGGGGATTTTCATAAATTAGATAACATTTTCGGCTTCAGTTGTATGTGGACTTTCTATGATTGCTATTATGTTTTTATAGTGGATTTGGAAATGTATAGTAGGGATGTATTTTCAAAGGCAGTTCTGGGAGATATAGCCATATGACCATGCAAAGGCAAACAGGTCCAGATATGAAAAGGATATCTCCCAGATACACAACCAAAGCCTTCATCTACGTTTATGCCCAAACTGAACTTTTATAAGGCCAAAAAAATTCAGATTAAATTTCTTTTTTCACTAAGGGTTTTCAGTAGGGACCAGACCAGAAATGCTGAAATATTGCAAGAAAGGCTGTTCTTATGAGATTTCCACCCTGATTTTGCAGAGGTCCAGAAAGTTGTAGTGAGTTTTCAGCAAAGCATCTGAACTTCTGGATGCTTATCCAAGCTGAACCCAAACTCCAGATATTTTGAGGTTTGTTAAGATCAGAGATATATTTCACTCTTAAGGGTCTAGGAAATGTTCCCTATGCTTTTAGTGGGCTGAACAGAACACTCAGCTGTAAATGCGGAGTGGTCAAGATCTGAATCCAATTTCTGCAGCTTGAGAGCCGCTGTGACACTTGAGTCTGTTATAATCCTGTTCTTGTTGCTTAATGTGATTTGCTAGGGTGCCTTTTATTACCTTTATCCTCAGGTCAGTTTACTCTCTTAAAATAGATATAACTCTTTATAAATAAGGCAGTATAAAGTGTTTCTTCTGTGCCCACTGTGTCAACAATAAGTGTATTAATAGCTTTCTTGTTGGCTAGTTTTACATCTTCATCACACAGCAGAGGGAAAAATAATTACTCAAATAAAACCAAAAACCAGTAGCTGTTCATCCTTTAACCACATTGGAACTTGAGTCTTCCTGATTTAAATAAATAACAAAATTCATAGCAGGATTAAGAAATGTAGAAGTTTACTAGTAATCTTGGCATATACTTTGCAAGTAGAAAAGCTGTTATATTATTGCCTTTTAAAATGTCTTTTGAAATGCTTGAGCTGTCTATCAATCCTCACTATGACTATCTGCCTTCAATTGCACCTCAGAAGGGAATACAGTATGTGGATTAGTTTTGCACATACTAGACAAGAAGTGTGTAGGTTTCAAATACGTACATGCATTTTTATGCTGGCTAATTCAAAGTATCATCAGAGTGAATGAAGGGGAGAAAAAAAGGTAAATTAATTCCTTTCTATCAGAAAGCCAACTTTTAGTCAGCTTTTCCCTGGGTGTTTGTATCTGCAAACCCGCTGAGGATTCCCGCAGAAGAAAGTCTATTAATTTTCCATGTACTTGTTGACGAAAAAGCTATCAGGATTATGGGCTGAATATTTCTAGTGTAGGGAAAGTAAAGGATGCAATTAATCTCTGTGAACTAAAATATACCTCTTTTCATTAATCTTTTATTGTAAATGAGCAAAGTAATTGAACCAGTACCACACTGTCAGAATGAATGCAATGCCAGTGGGATATGCATGAGAGAGCACATACTGATTGGGTATTAAATATCTAACAGCAATAATTTATGGTTCATTACCTCTTTTTGGAGTTTCTCAGTTGCATAGTGCTTGAATTTTAAGTAGTCCGACTTTCAGGAGAAATGGCTTTCAAATGCTGAAGACAGCAAATGTGCGAAACCCTCAGACAATCTACTTAATTTGGATAGTTTCATACTTAGTTGAGCCAGGCTCTTTAGTCTGCCAGAAACATGTTAGATATTTGCAACTTGGATTAATACAATTAAAGATCTAGTGATGAATATTTCAGGGATCATCATCAGCTCTAAGTTTCATTTCACCTATGAACAGAAAGATGTGTATGAGCATGAGCTGTGTGCAGAAGAGGGTCAACTGTCTGGGTTATTTATATGCTCAAAGGTCCAAATTTCAAAAATGAACACCTCAATAGGATGTCCAGATCCTCTGTGTAGGTACTGATCTTGGCACTTAAATGCCTGTTTCATTGCTTCCTTCATTCCAACATACAGTAGGACATTGTGTAGAATAATTTAGCTATGAAGTGGAAATAAAGGATAATTGTTCCCATTGTTCAGAAACATTGTCAATGGGACTATTCACAAGCTTAAAGTGAAGCATGTGCTTAAATACTTCGCTCGAGTGGGGCTGATAGGCAACCTGACCTACTCAGGGTATGGTGCAATGCCCCTGAAGTAGGAAATCCAACCAGAATAGTGTTGCAATGGTGCAAGGCACTTAGAACTTTGCCTCCTTTAGGAGGCCTACAGCCAGCTACAGAAGCTCCAAAAGTAACAGTCACTGACTGGAGGGTATTGTGAGGGGCAAGATAGGATAGGATAACGAGTCTTGTGGATAAGGGAGAAGCTGTGGATGTGGTATACCTAGACTTTAGTAAGGCATTTGATACGGTCTCGCATGATATTCTTATCGACAAACTAGGCAAATACAATTTAGATGGGGCTACTATAAGGTGGGTGCA